>NW_014577332.1:240071-242798 GCF_000485595.1 Priapulus caudatus | reverse complement strand
CGTGCGTGCGTGCGTGCGTGCGTGCGTGCGTGTGAGCGTGTGCGTGCGTGCGTGCGTGCGTGCGTGCGTGCGTGTGAGCGTGTGCGTGCGTGCGTGCGTGCGTGCGTGTGTGTGTGCCTGTCTGTCTGTCTTTGCGTTTAGGAGTGTGCATACGTAAGACTAATAATAACTATAGTAACTATAGTAACTAATATTAACTAATAGTAACTATAAGTGTGTACTTAGTATGCGCTTAGTATGTTTGCTACACTCGACTTTGTTAAACATCGTAACAAAAATCTATATGCGCGTAAGCGGGCCGAAATATGGATTCCGGATCGTGAATGAATGGTTGAGCGCGTGTTACGTGAAGAAAAAACGCAGTGGCTACTCGTCCGGTCATCCATTACAAAGTTCGGCACAGATCCCCAAATCTACGTCACGATTAGGCCACGCCCCTTTCAAATCGTTTTTTACGGAAAAAATATAGTTGGGTTCACATAAGAACTATATGACCGGACGCGTAGCCACAGCCAAGAAAACCCCGTCGGAAAACGTGACCATACTAACGCGATGACAGCGCCTTAGCCACGGGGGGTCGGCGTTATTGTGTGAAAACTCACTCCTTCTCAGCCGGCTGTCTGGCAAGGAAAATACGCACGTTGATTGCAGATCTTGTTGAGTATACCTCTGTCGTTGGCAGTGCTATCGAGTTATACTTACCGATTCGATCCGAGCCGAATAAATGTACTTATCAGAGTGCCCGCCTCGTAGGATTTGGCAGAGTGCGGTCTCTCTCTAGAAGGCAGCAGAAGTTCGCTTGCACGAAAATTACCATGTTTGAATTACCATCATCATATTACCATGATCAAATTACCTGATCTCTTCGCTTTAGTAATACGGACGATGAGAAATGCTTCACTCGGTACGTGAAGCTGTAGTTATTATTAGCAAACGCGATTATACTATTTAGTAATTCGAACTCGGCACGTTTTACACACACACGCACGCACGCACGCACGCACGCACACACACACACACACACACACACACACTAGCAAATCAGTCGGTTAAAAAATATGGCGGGTGAAATTACTAACTGGGGGAACTGAACTGAAACTACAGGGATTTTTAAAACCAAAATAAACAAAAGAATTCATCCGGCCACTCAATACCACGTTTCTGTAGCTGCTGGTGCATTGTGGAGAGATTGTTTCCATTGATTAAAACTCTCTTACACTGGCAAATGTTTGACAACTCGAAAAAAGTCACACGTTTTTTAAACAAATTACGTTTGGTTAAGCTGGGTTTACACTACCTACTTTGTGTTAGCGAATTGGCGAATTGGACCAACTTCCCAACTGTACAACCGACAATCGGCAGTGTAAACGCAAAAGTTGGGCGACCAACCGATCGATAGCAACTAGTTGGGAGATTAGAACATGTTCTATTTTCGCTAACTCGGAGTTGCCGAATTGCGAAATTGGTCCAATCGCCAATTCGCCAACATAAAGTCGGTAGTATAAGCCGCGTTTACACGGAGCACTTTGACCCGGGTCGAAAACGACGCGGGTCAAATGCGTCCTGGGCCAAGCGTTCGCACGGGCGCTTTCTCGGTACGAAAACCCGAACGGAAATCGACCCGAGCCCTGTATTATTTTTGCCGTGTGAACGCGCTCCGACACACGACCCGGGTTAGAATTAGTACGGCGGTAGACGTCGCCAGTGTCGAGAGCCCGAGTTTACACAGAGTTTCGCTTGATTGTTCGCTTGGACGCATTCTTTTTTAACTCGCAGCTCGCATATAGCATATAGCATAGAGGCATGTCCTAGAACTGATCGATCAAACGTCGCGTGAACGCTCTCGTCAAAATCGACCGTGTCGTTTTTGATCCGGGTCAGTCTCGGATCGTTTTCGACCCGGTGTTTTCGCTCCGTGTGAACGCGGCTATAAACCCAGCTTTAGATACAACAGACGTTTATCTTGTGCACGACGAGAGGCCTTTCACCACTGCGATGGTTCAATGGTTGAGTGCTCGCCTCGTATGTGGAAGGTCGGGGGTTCAACTCCCGGACGGGTCATACCAAAGACTTGAAAAATGGTACACACGGCTTCTCTGCTTAGCATTCAGCAAATAGAGATAGAGTGTGGCAAGTTAACTCGCAGTGCTACAGTGGACTAACCCGCTACTGTAGCATTTACTGTGAAAGCAGCTGCGGGGCCTCAGGGTTACAGAAACGGAGATAGGCACCGCCTTATGCGCCTGTAGCTATACGCTATGCGTATGAAGGCGCGGGAAGGATTTAACGACGAGAAGCCTAAAGCCAGCTGACATTGTGTAGCGACAGGTTATTTCGTTAGCTTTCCTCTCCACTAGAAAATGCCACGGTGAACCTGCAATGCAATGCTCGCGTGTTCAATACTCGAGTGAAGACGTTTCTTGCTCTGCAAATGCGACGCGTAAAGGAAATTGCGAATCAAAGAGGTATCCACCTGCTCGAGGTAACTAAAACTGTTAAAAACAGTTATTTTAACGCAGAATGTGTGAGAGAGAAAGTTTGCTGCCGCTGAATAGAGCAGTCATACTCCCTGGGAAGCCATCTTTATATGATAGAGGCCAACTAGCTTTTTTCTGAAAACGCAGTACACACACACACACGCATTTACACCCACACACGCACGCGCGCGCATACAAGCACGAGCGCTCGCACACGAACATGAACACGCGCACGCACGCACCCCAGCGA
>NW_014577332.1:231493-239749 GCF_000485595.1 Priapulus caudatus | reverse complement strand
TGTGTGTGTGTGTGTGTGTGTGTGTTCGCGCGCGTGTGCGTGTGCGTATGCGTGGGTGTGGGTGTGGGTGTGTGTGTATGTGTGTGTGTGTGCGTGCGTGCGCGTACGTGCGTGCGTGCGCGTGTTCATGTTCGTGTGCGAGCGCTCGTGCTTGTGTGTGCGCGCGTGCGTGTGTGGGTGTAAATGTGGGGTGTGTGTGTGTACTGCGTATTTAGAAAAAAAGCTAGTTGGTCTCTATTACATAAAGATGGCTTCCCAGGAGATTCGTTTCGGCAAACAAAGTTCGATAAAAACGTTTTAGTAGATGTCTGTACTTCTATGTGAATGATAGATAACAAAAACTACTTTCAGAATACGTCTATTCACGGTAGGTTAGCCGAAAAATGACACTGGGAAAACGTTCCAAACAACATCCACGGCGCTAAAACGACGTTCTCTTATTGCGACATGGTAGAGAACTTTCACGTGAACCTAATCTCTTGCTGCCAATATCCATGTCCAAGCGGACGTCCAGTTTCCGAAATGTAGTTTCTTTGAGCAAGAAAGTGAAAAACACATTACATGTATGATCACATGCCTATTCTTAAGCCTAGTGTTTGGGTAGTGAATTTTATATTTTCATTCCATAATGATAAATTTAACGAATATACTGCACATATTGGAGGAAAAAATCATCTTTAAAACGTTTCGGGAAACATGGACACTGAAGCTTTTAGGCACGCAGCCTATAGTTCTAGTAACTCTAAAATGCTTAATATTTGTTAAACGAATGTCAAAAACACGAGTGCCATAAATTAATTCATTCGAAACGATGTTCTCTCTTTATTACACACGGACATTGATGACATTGACACAATGACACGTTGATGGTGTCCTCGACGTTGCAGTGTTTGTGCAGGATTTAGAACGTGTTCTGTGAATGTCTCAAACATTTTATACACGCCTCATCATGTTTTCTTTCCTCGTTATGTGAAGGATGAAACAGTATCAAGCTCAGTCAAGTGCAGTCAAGCGAGTTGCATGCCCCCCTGAAATTCCCAATATTTAATGGAATTTTTGTGGCCGTATATAATGTTCTTGAATATCTTCAATGTACGAAAGGCGATCTGCGGTTTCAAAATATCCAGTCGAGTGGCAGTGGGAACTGTCAGTACTGCAACAGTCAGCACTGCTCGAATGACATTTTCGTGTATTCTTCAATTACCAAATCGCCTACGCGAGCCATTAGTCAAGCCTGTGCGTTCTCATGGGTACAGGGCTATAGTTGGATTGTGTGCTACACGCGTGCGTTTCACACGTTATCAATAGTCGACACCGTCTCTTTCGCAGCAGGCGCTCGTTCCTTTCCACGTATGTCTCTGATATGATGCAAATAAAATGGTTTGGGAAATGTAAGAGCACATATTAATGCAATCAAGCTGGGAAAAGGCTTATTAGCTTAATTAGCGCATTATACTAGAAGTTATGTCATTGCTACAACTGAGCTGATCTGATCTGAGCTAATCTGTTTTGGTTTGCCTGTGTTCCCCCGGATGCTTTGTTTGATCATGAGGTTGCTATCGATGTCGTCTGATTCAGAACACCTAGACACTAATAGAACTAGACACTGATAGCTTCAGGTGGTAGGCGTGCGTGTGTGAAGGCAAGGCGTAAATTTTGTTGAACCTCAACTTATACCTTATACTTAACTCATCTTATTTTTTAGCTCATCTGACATAGTCAGATGCAGCTTGTAGAATCGCATGATCGTTCGTCCGTGCGTCCGTCCGTCCGTCCGTGCGTCCGTCCGTCCGTCCGTGCGTCCGTCAACAGTTGGGCACAAATCTTTCCTCCTCCTCCGCCGCCCCCGCCGCCACCTCGTTAGACTTAGATCCGCAGAATCTTGCGGAGCGCCGCGCGGAAATCCTCGAGCTTGTAGCTGTAGACGAAGATGTTAGCCATCGAGTTACAAAACGTCGGCAAAGTTGGCCACTGGTAGTTCTCGGGCGTCAGCGAGCAGTTCTGATCGCAGCGCAGCGACACGAAGAAGGCGACGAGCGACGGCAACCAGCAGAGCAGCGACAGGCCGATGGTGAGCACGAGCACCTTCACAATCTGCATCTTGTGCTGGAACGTCTGCCCGGAGATGCCCATCTGACTCGAGACGGCGTTGATGGCGCGGTGGTGGCGCACGGCGGTGACGATGATGTTCGCGTAGCTGTAGACGATGACTACGAGCAGAATCGGGCCGAGGATAGTCGTGATCCACAGCCAGAAGCGAAAGTACGCGCCGCCGAACGCCGACGTGCACTGGAAGCCAGTGCTGCCGGCGCGCACGTACACGACCATGCCGGCGACGAAGATGACGAACACGATCGACCAGATGCCGCCGATCAGGAACTTGACGCGCCGCTCGGGCAGCAGATGCGTGCTGTGCATCGGGTAGACGATCGTCAGGAAGCGCTCGACGGTGACGGCGGTGTAGAGCAGCGCCGAGGCGAGAATCGCGCTCAGGTTGACGTTCTGGTGGATCGCGCACCAGATGATGATGCACTTGAACGGCTTCAGCGTCAGCACGAAGGCGGCGGCGTGCGCGAACAGCACGATGCCCACCCACATGTCGGCCATGGCGAGGTTGCTGATGAAGTAGTAGGGCACGGTGTGCAGGCTGTGCGTGCGCACGACAGTGACGATGACGAGCGCGTTGCCGACGATGATCGGTAGCGAGATGAGAAGCTGCGCGAAGTTGAACACGGGCATCGGATCCGGTTCGTTGTCGATGCACGCGTAGTCGACCCACGACGACGTCCGATTGACGGCGTCGTCGTAGTCGTTGTCGCCGTCGCTCGAATTCATCCTGTCAGGCGAGCAGCGACAGCGTAGTTCGCCGTACGGTCGTCGGTCGGTCGTTGCGTCGTTGGCCGAGTCGTCGGCTGCCTCGTCTGCTGCGTCGTTGGCTGCGTCGTCAGCGACGCTGATGCTCACGACGAGCGACGTTCGTCGGCGTCGCGTCCTGTTTAACGACAGATGGGACACATGACACACGACACATTGGGTACGCGTGATATGCGCGGAATTGCTGTCACACGCCAATCGAAACTGCGAGTGTATACTGAACGTGTGAACTGATAACTCTATTTGATTACCGCGCGATCGAAAACAACATACGGGTTCACGCTCTCCTATATGACACTATTTGTCATAGGAAGATTCTAACAACAGCTTTTCCTTTTGTGGACAGTAATCGTGCGTTTGCTGATCACATGAAGCCGTGCCACGCAGACGCGCCCACGCAAGCACGCGCGGTGACACGCACACAGGTGGACCCACGCACACACACGCACACATGCTTACGCGCACACACGCACACATGCTTACGCACACTCACGCACACATGCCTACGCACACACACGCACATATGCCTACGCGCACAAACGCATATGGCAGGCGAGGTGGGACACAAATGGTATTTAGTGTCGATCTAACAAATGTGGTACTACGCACGACTGAAATTTTACGTTTATAATCGTAGCAACAGACCTCAGATGAGCCCAGACGCTCTGCGGCTCTTGTTATCACAATTTGAACCATCAATCAGTTTATGGATGCTAAAAGGTTCTGCGGTTATACTAAAGTGGATTAATCTACTACAGGAACATTGGCGTGTATATACGATTGTAGTTTTCATTTGTCCCTCTGTTTTTGTTTTTAATTCCTTTTTATCTTCTACTCATCTTTACCTTATAAATCATGCTTGCAACGTGAGGAAATCAACATGGGTTCGACAGCCGAGAAATCGTACACTGAGAATTACTACCTTATCTGTGTCTACTTTGGGCCTATATATAGCTAACAACCAGGGATTGAGCGCGCCATGCAAAAACAACACGATTCCTGTCTTTACTTGTTTTAATGGTATATAATGGAATAATATCCATCATTTACGAGGGCAGCAGCTTCCTTGCCAACCTCATACTAATTGGTCAAAGAAATTATTGGTTATGTGTCGAATGGAGAGCGCCAATATACGGCTCGTGTTTCTAATGGTTACCCTGTATTATCGTCCCTGTTTTTGTTATTATTTTCGAGAAAATATAAAATGCACGATGGATACAGTTGTTTTTAGCCATGCAAAATATCAGATTGTCGGAAAGTGAAAATAGTACTATTAGTACGTAGTTTGTAAAAGGATTGTGGAAAGGTTTAGCCTTTTTTCGATGAGGCTAATGACTTTCTTCCCTATAAACCTGCAACAAAATTGTGAAATTAACCACTCGTTTTGTTAGCGTGTCCTCTATTCGTTGTAAAATACTGAATATGGTGAATATAATTGTATCCAGTACTTACTGAAACCGCAGAAACGTTATCCAAGCGAAATTGCCATAAACGAAAAACATAAATGTTCAAAAAAGAGTTTTATTCTTTATTTAATAAACGTGGTTTAGGGATATATTTAATCAAGAGCGTATTAAGATGAAGATTCTTAATACGCTCTTGATTTAATATATCTACTGAGAACAAATATAGTACAGTGATTACAATAAATAATATACTAACCATCTTCACAAACATTTCTGATTGTCCCGCCCTTTCCGATTGTTACGACATCTAGGGCCCCAGAACCCTAAAGAGTGTGTACAAATGAAATTGACTATTGTTAAATATATATATTTATATATATATATACTGTTATACAGATATATATATATATATATATATATATATATATATATATATATATATGAAAACAGTAACTAAGATATTTTCTTGAATTATTCATTCATGCAAACGCAAGACTACAACAGTAGATATGAGCTTTCGGAATTACTTCGTTGTTGTAAAATCAACGATAACATCGTCAAAGGGTGTTTCCCGCGCAGTATCGTCCTTAGTACAGAGCAGCGCAAGAGAACGCGGGCGTGGTTCTATGATTGGTCTAATTAGGTTAATTAGGTCTAATTAGGTCTGATAGGTCTAATTAATTTGGTCTAATTGGTCTATTGGTCTAATAAGACGGGTTTTTACCTGTCCAACAAATGGCCTACGAAACAGCGGCGGGCTACGGCCTATCAAGGCCTCAATTTTACCGTTGTATATGCCACTGTTCTAACTAATCCAGTCGCTAATCACAGTCATACACATGTTACCCGACGCAAATGAATGAGAAGTTAAATGAGAGACAGCGAAATCTTTGCATGAAGATGCTGCGATGACGCAATTCTGACGTCACGGGGCTAAGGGGCATTATAAATAGTGACTTAACCCAAGTTGCCCCCGACTTGACCCAAGTACATTCCAAGAAATTCGGTTGTGTTGGAGTCGGAGTCGGAGTCAAGTCGCCAAGTTGGAGAAATAGAACGTGTTCTATTGTGCACGACTCGGACGATTTGCTGACAAAAATCGATAGTGTAAACGCAGCATTAGCTATACACAACGGATATACTGTCGGTTATAATTGCGCCGTCCCTTCGCCTCTGGACAGATCAAATGACGGCGCACGCGTAATTATGCTGTTATTTTTTATTTAGAATTCTTCAATGCAGCATTGACAAGCTAACGATTCGTTTACGAAACAGAAGTTGTCGTTTTAAATATAATTCCAGGTAGCCGTATGCTGTGTGCAATTGGCGTAATTTGGCGGATACTGAGATGGTATTCGTTTACGAAACAGAAGTTGTCGTTTTAAATATAATTCCAGGTAGCCGTATTCTGTGTGCAATTGGCTTAATTCGGCGGATATTGAGATGTTATTCGTTTGAGTAATAATGAACATTATCCGAGCAGCATCACTTGTTGCTTTCTCGTGTGGATTCGGCCGTTCGCCCGCCGATCCACGCAACCAATCAATAACAAAGTAGGGGGCTGCTGATAATACGATTCGCCGACTTCAGTCATTTATTGCAGAGACACTATAGAACCCAGCCGATGATCATAAGTCGCCGACCCGGTGTGTGTGTGTGTGTGTGTGTGTGTGCGCGCGCGGTGCGTGCGTGCGTGCCGTGTGTGGTGTGTGTGCGCGCGCGTGCGTGCGTGCGCGCGCGCGCGAGTGTGTGTGTGCGTGTGTGTGTGTGCGCGCGTGCGTGCGTGCGTGCGTGGCGCGTGTGTGTGTGTGGTGTTTTGTGTGTGTGCGTCGCGTTCGGTGCGTGTGCGCGTGTGCGTGTGTGTGTGTGTGTGCCCGCGGCGAGTGTGTGTGTGTGTGTTGTGTGTGTGCGCGGTGTGTGTGTGTGCTGTGTGGTGTGTGTGTGGCGTGCGTGCGTGCCGTGTCGCGCGTGTGGCGTGTGTGTGTGTTGTGTGTGTGCGCTCGCGCGTGTGTGTGTGGTGTGTCGCGGTGTGTGTGTAGTGTGTGGCGTGCCGTGCGATGTGCGCGTGTGGCGTGTGTGGTGTGTGTGTGTGTGTGTGTGTGTGTGTGCGTGCGTGCGTTGTGCGTGTGTGCGTGTGTGTTGTGTGTGTGTGTGTGCGTGGCCGTGCGTGTGCGCGTGTGCGTCGTGTCGTGTGTGTGTGTGTGTGTGTGTGTGTGTGTGCGTGCGTGTGTGTGTGTGTGCCTGTGTGTGTGTGTAAAGATCACGGGGCGTGGATGTCACGGGGCAACGTAAGTGGAACGCGTATCACACACTGCGGCGAGGCAGGCGGTTTTCCCGGCGATCACAGCATGGGTGGTGGGGGATGCGAGCGTTCACGATGTTTTTTCACAAGCGTAGTTAGCACGGCTAATGGTTTCTATAGTTATATATGAGCTAGCTGGTCTTTGAGGAGTGACTTTTTCACCGTCTGGATGCTGACAGCCGGCACGCTGGAACAACGTTGAACCGCAGAAGTCTCGGATGATCATGAGCGCTAGCACGTGGTAACGCACACAGCTCACACACTGCTCGTCTCCTGTCTCTCTCTCTCTCTCCAGTATCTCTCTCTCTCTCTTCTCTCTCTCTCTCCTCTCATCTCTCCCTCTCTCTCTTCTCTCTCTCTCTCTCTCTCTCTCCATCTCTCTTCTCTCCTCTCTCTCTCTCCTCTCTGTTTCGCTCTCTCGTTTTCGCTCGGCTCGCGTCCTCTCTCTCTCATCCTCTCTCTTCTCTGCTCTATATATAATATATATATATCGCTCTCCCTCTCTCTCTCCCTCTCCTCTCCGCTCTCCGCCGTCTCCCTCTCCCTCTCGCCTCTCTCTGCCCTCTCCCTCTCCCTCTCCCTCTCGCATCTCCCCCCTTTCCCTCTCCCTCTCTCTCTCCCTCTCCTTCTCCCTCTCCTTCTCCCTCTCCCTCTCCCTCTCCCTCTCCCTCTCCCTCTCCTTCTCCCTCTCCTCTCCCTCTCCCTCTCCTCGCCCTCTCCTTCCCCTCTTCCTCTTCCTCTGCCTCTCATCTCATCCATCCCCTTATCCTCTCTCCCTCCTCTCTCTCCCTCTCTCTCTCGTCTCCTCTCTTCATCTCGTCCTCGTCTCTCCTCTCATATATATATATATATATATCTAATATCCCTCTCCCTCTCCCTTCCTCCGCCCTCTCCTAACTCCCCTTTCCCTTTCCCTCTCTCTCTCCCCTCTGACTCTCCCTCTCCCCGCTCTCTCTCTCTCCTGCTCTCTCCTCTCTCTCCTTTCTCTTCGTCTCCTATATATATATATATTAATATATTATATATAATATATATATATATCCTTCTCCCTCCCTTTTCCCTCTCCTCTCGCCTCTCTCCCTCTCTCCGGCCTGCCTGCTCCCTCCTCCCTCTCCCGTCGTCCCTCTCCCTCTCCCTCTCCCTCTCCTCTCCCTCTCCTCGCCCTCCCTTCTCCTCTCCTTCTCCCTCTCCCTCTCCCTCTCCCTCTCCCTCGTCCCTCTCCTCGTTCCCTCTCCCTCTCCCTCTCCTTCTCCCTCCCCTGCTCCCTCTCCTCTCGCGCTCTCCCTCTCCCTCTCTCTCCTCTCTCCTCTCCCTCTCCCTCTCCCTCCTCTCTCCCTCTCCCTCTTTCTCTCCGCTCTCTCTCTCTCTCACTCCCTATCCCTCCCTCTCCCTCTCTCCCTCTCTCTCTCGCGCGTCGGTCCGGCTCTCCCCTCTATCCTTCGCCCTCTCCCTTCTCCCCCTTCTATCCCTATCCCTCTCTCCTTCGCCCTCTCCTCTGCCCTCTCTCCCTCTCCCCCTCTCTCGCCCTTCTCTCTCTCTCCCTCTCCTTCTCCTCTCCCCCTCTCTCCTTCTCCCTCTGCTCCTTCGCCCCTCTCCCTCTCCGCTCTCCTCTCTCACCTCTCTTCTCTCGCTCCGGTCTCTCTCCCTCCTCTTCCCTCTCCTTCGTTCTCTCTC
>NW_014577332.1:215255-231468 GCF_000485595.1 Priapulus caudatus | reverse complement strand
TGCGCGCCTCTCTCTCATCTCTCCTCTCTCCTCTCGGGTCTCTCTCGCTCTCTCTGCTCTCGCTCTCTCTCTCTCCTCTCTCTGTCTCTCTCTCATCTCTGCTCTTCTCTGCTCGTCTCTCTCTCTCTCTCTCTACTCTCTCTCTCTACTACTCCTCTTATATCTATTATATCATATATATATCTATATATATATATCGCTCTATCTATGGCTATCTCTCTCTCCCACCTCTTCTTTCTCTCTCTCCCATCTCCCTCTCCCTTCTCCCTCGCCCTCTCCCTCTCCCTCTCCCCTCTCCCTCTCCCTCTCCCTCTCCCTCTCCCTCTCCTCTCCCTCTCCCTCTCCCTCTTCCCTCTGCCCTCTGCCTCTGGCCTCTCCCGCCTCCATCTTACTTATCCCTCTCCCTCTCTCCCCCCCTCTCTCTCTACGCGTCTCCTCTCTCTTTCCTCTCTCTATATATTATATATAAATATATATATATATCCCGTCTCCCTCTCCCTCGCCCTCTCGCTAACCCTCTCCTTCTCCCTCTGCCTCTCCCTCTCCCCCTCCTCCCCCTCTCCGCTCTCCCTATCCCCTCCTCTCCCTCTCCCTCTCCCTCTCCCTCTCTCACTCCCTCTCTCTCTTCTCTCTCTCTCTCTCTATATATATATATATATATATCATATAATATATATAGTATCCCTCTGCCCTCTCCCTTCTCCCTCTCCGCTCCCTCTCTCCCTTCCCTCTCCCTCTCCCTCTCCCTCTCCTCTCCCTCGCCCCCTACTCCCTCTCCCGCTCCCTTCCCTCTCTTTCTCCCTTCTCCCTCTCCCTCCCCTCTCCCTACTTCCTCCCCTCTCCTTCTCCCTCTCCTCTCCTCTCTCTCTCCCTCTCCCTCTCCCTCCTCCCGCTCCCTCTCCCTCATCCCTCTCCCTTCTCCCTCTCCCTCTCCTGTCGCCCATCTCCCTTCTCCCTCTCCCTCTCTACCCTCTCACTCTCCCTCTCGGTCTCTCTCGTTCTCACTCCCTTCTCCTCTCTCTCTCTCTCTCTCTCTCTCTCTCTCTCTCTCTCTTCTTTCTCATCTCTCTCGCTCTCTCCTCTCTCTCTCCTCCCTCTCTCTCCTCTCCTTCTCCTTTCCCCCGTCTCTCCTTCTTCCCCTCTCTCCATCGCCCTCTCCCTCTCCTCTCCCCCTCTCTCTCTCGCTCGCCTCTCTCTCTCGCTCGCTACTCTCTCTCTCCCTCTCTCGCTCTGTCGCTCGCTCTCTCTCATCTATCTCTCTGCCAATTACAGCGTGGCCCGGAAGTTAGTGCTCCCCCTGCGCGCCAGCGTCGTAGAACTAATCGTAGGCAGCCGCCGTCCGATGAAAATTCGCCATGCCGACCTCGTCGTAAAGCTGCGAATCGATCGATCGAACCAGCTGCTCCTCGAATAGGACGCTTCAACACTTGAAATTATATCGAATCGCAAGCTAATAACGGCCCCAGTTCGCGTGCGACTTAGGATTTTCTGACGACCGGTGAGCAAAAATCCGCGTTGCCGGCCCGACACAGGTAAACGCGTCTCTTAATCCGGCCCTCCAGCACGCACGCACGCCACGCCACGCACGCACGACACACACACACACACACACACACCACACACCACCCACACACACAATATTAACGGCGGCCATTTTCCCTAATAGCACGGTAAAAAGAAACTCGTTCCAGCGGTACAGCTCGAAGATAGTGAACACCCAAAATGTCCATGTGATCACGAACGCCACTTCCAGTGGTACAAAACTAACACGAACATATCACTGCTGCATGCATTGAAAGCCGCGCTTTCAGCGTTAAAACCCACACTTGCAATATTCCAATGGCCATATTCAATAGTAGAACAGATGCTACTTTCAACAGTATAAGCAACGACAATGAACATTCACTTCCCTTGAACAACAGCCGCCACTTCCGGCGGTAAAAAACGGATACTTGGAACACCCAATGGCCAGTCGCAGCAGCCGTAATTTCAGCAGCTACAAAACAGAACTTGAAATACCGTATGGCCAGTCTAATAAGCCGCCACTTTTCAGCAGATTCAAAACGGATACTGAAAACACCAATGCGCCCAAGTAGACCGTGCACTTTTCAGCAGTACAAAACGAAGGCTGAAACATTGACTGCTCGGTATGTTTGCAAGCTGCCTTGGTCTGACACCTTCTTTTCACCGGCAACGTCGCCAGCGCACTGTCACCTCTGTTGGCAAGAGGCAAGTCCGAGAAATATGATCACAGTGGTCGTCGACACGCGCATCACGGCGAACACGGCCGGAGGCCACAGACGTAACATGGAAATGACATTATTCGCCCTTCAGCTAGATAAAGCTTTACAATCTACACGGTTGTGCAGAAATCCGAGCTGCTTGTGTGTTGATTAGAAGCATGCAGCTCGGCGATGGCAGCGCCTGTCCTTAGGGCTGTGTGTGGGTAGCGTTATAGACATTCACACATTTATATATATATACATATTACATGTACATCTAATCTACATCTACAATCTACATCTACATCTACATTCTACAATCTACATCTACATCTACATCTGACATATCGACAATCTGACATCTAATCTACATCTACATCTACATCTAAGTCTGACATCTACATCTCTACATACTATGTACACATATACGCATCTTCTCGCGCGAATTCGCGCCTATAGGATATATATATGTGTGTGTGTTATGTAATTTATATTTATATATAAATATGTATATTATATATATATTATATATATTTATGTAAACACACAGCACATATATATATTATATTATATATATATATATCATATGTATGGGTGTGTGTGATGCCTGATATATATATTACATCTACATCAGGAGCATGTTCCCTTTATCTACTCCGGATCTGGACATCTACATTTTACATCTACATTACATATATGTACACATATGACTGGCCATACTTGCTCGCGCGATTCGCGCATCGATGATTAGGCCGCGTGGCGCTTGTGCACGGCCGAGGTTAGATTGCCGTAGTGTTTACGTTGTGTGTCGCGCGTCCTTAATTACTGCTGCGTTGTTGGCTTCACACAAACGCGTTTTACCGTAATAGTGGGTCTGCCACGCTCAGGGATGCTTGCTGGCGTGTCCGTTAGCTGATGAGGGCGATGGGGGAAAGTGTGTAGATAGACATCGGGTGCGAGAGACAGATAGATGATAGAGAGAAAGAGCCGATAGAGATAGCAGATAGAGATAGAGAGAGATGGAGAGAGAGAGAGCAGACGAGGAGGAGAGAGAGAGAGAGCAGAGATAGAGAGCGCGACGAGACCGCGGACGCAGAGATTGCGAAGCCTGACGGAGAGCAGAGAGCAGAGAGAAGCGATGAAGAGAGCGAGGAGAGCGAGAGAGAGCGACGAGCAGGCGAGAGGAGCAGCCGAGAGAGCGCAAGAGAGAGCAGAGTGATAGAATAGAGATGGGAGAGGGAGAGCTGAGCAGCGAGAGTGCCGAGAAAGCAGAAACGATACGCGATGACGAGGAGAAAGATAGAGATGGAGATTGAGAGCAACGCGCATATATATATATAGAGAGGAGAGAGATAGCCGACGTCTCATGCCCACGTACGCCGCAAGCCAATCACCAACCACTCTCACACCTCCTACCTCCTCCTCCCGCCTGCCTCCTCCAGCCTGCCTCCTCCTCCTCCTCCTCCTCGTCCTCCTTCTCTTCCTCCCCTCCTGCCGCCCCCGCCGCCACCTCGGTTAGGACTTAGATCGCCAGACATTCTGCGGAGAGCCGCCGCGGAAAATCCTCGAGCTTTGAGCTGTAGACGAAGATGTTAGCCATTCGAGTTACAAACACGTCGCCAAAGTTGGGCCACTGGTTAGTTCTGCGCGCGTCAGCGAGCATGTTCTGGTCGCCAGCCGCAGCGACACGAAGAGGCGACGAGCGAACGGCACACAGCCAGCAGCAGCGAACCAGTGCGATGGTGAGCACGAGCCACCTCACCAATCTGCATCTTGTGCTGGAACGTCTGCCCGAGATGCCATCTGACTCGAGACGGCCCCGACGTTGATGGCGCGGGTGGTGACGCGCACGGCCGGTGAACGATTGATGTATCGCGCTAGCTGTAGACGATGACTACGAGCCAGAATCGGCGGGATAGTGTGCATCCACAGCCAGAAGCGAAAGTACGCCGCGCGAACGCCGACGCTGCACTGGAGCCAGGTGCTTGCCGCGCGCGCACGTACACGACCATGCCGGCGACGAAGATGACGAACACGCATCGACAGATGCGCCGATCAGGAACTTGAGCGCCGCTCGCGGCCGCAGCAGATGCAGTGCTGTGCATCGGTCGTAGACGCATCGTCAGGAACGCGCTCGACGGTACGGCCGGGTGCTAGAGCAGCGCGGAGGCGCAGAATCGCGCTCAGGTTGACGTATCTGGTGGATCGGCCGCCACCAGATGATTGATGCACTTGAACGGCTTCAGCGTCAGCACGAAGGCTGCGCCCTCTCGAAGCCACATGCCCCCCAGCATGTCGGCCAATGGCGATAGGTTGCTGATGAAGTAGTAGGCACGGATGTGTCAGCCGTGCTGCTTGCCGCACGACAGTGACGATGACGCGACGCCGCGGTGCCGACGTGATCAGGTAGTCGAGATGAGAAGCTGCGCGAAGTTGAACACGGGCGCATCGGATCCGGTTCGGTTGTCGATGCGACGCGTAGTCGACCACGAGCGACGTCCGATTGTGACGGCGTCGTCGTAGTCGCTTGTCCGCCGTCGCTCGAATTGTCATCTGTCAGCGCGAGCCAGCGGACAGCGTAGTTCGCCGTACGGTCGTCGCGTCGGTCGTTGCCGTCGTTGGCGGTCGTCGGCTGCCTGCGTCTTGCTGCCGTCGTTGGCATGCCGTCGTCAGCGACGCTGATGCCTCACGGACGAGCGACGTTCGTCGGTCGTCGCGTCCCTGTTTAACGACAGATGGGGACACATTGCACACACGGGACACATTGCGGTACAGCGGTGATATGCGCGCGATTGCTGTCACCACGCCAATCGAAACTGCGAGTGTATTAGCTGAACGTTGCTGAACTGATAAACTCTATTTGATATACCGCGCGATCGCAAAACAACACCCTCGGGTCAACAGCTTCTCCTATATGACACTATTGTGTCATAGTGAAGATTCTAACAACAGCTTATTCCTTTTGTGGACAAGTCAATCGTGCCGTATTGCTGATCACATGAAGCCGTGCCACGCACAAACGCGCCCACGCACGCAGCACGCGCGGCTGCACACGCACACAGTGCGACCCACGCACACCACGCACACATGTTTTACGCGCACACACGCACACTATGCTACGCACACTCACGCACACATGCTACGCACACACACGCACATATGCCTACGAAGCGCACAAACGCATATGCAGGCGAGGTGCGGACACAAATGGTATTGAGTGTCGAATGGTAATCATTAAAATCATTTGACAATAATTGCCATGCCTATATGATTGGCGCTTGGAAAAAATAAGTTAAGTTTAATGACTGTCACTAAATGAATATATGCCATAGTCACTAAATAGAATTATAGTGATAAGACATTAATTCGAATTGTACCTGTCACTAAATTACACGAGGCGCGCGGCCAGGCCACACTCGCGAGCGCGCGACGCCACCGCAGGCGCACACACACACGACACGACAGCGCACTTGCGGTCGCGGCTGTCACACGTGCACACTAGTAGACACACACCCTAACTCCACTACACACACATCATCGTTGTACACGCGCACGCACTGCGCAACAGACACCGCGGCGTGGCACGCACACGCCCCCTGCACACGACACACGCTAAGCACGCGCCACATCACACACACACACACGCGCCACCACACACGCTACAGCTTACGCGACGCTACAGTTACACACACACACACACACGCGACGCGCACGCCACGCGCACACGCGCGCACACACACACACGTAACACGCACGCACACGTACACTTTGGTGCTCACGATCAAGCATAAATATACCCACATTGCCCACAATACCCACGTCCCATACTCGTATACACGCGATGAATATATCTTTTCGATTTTGCCATTTGCAATAATTAATTAATTAATTGTCTGTTGCCACATGTTTCGGTGGCTTTCCCCGCTTCACTGTTGTCATGGCAAAAATTACTCAGTTGTACCTCTTACATATTCTGCGATCATATAGGCTTTTGGGCTTATCTTCCAAATGCAAGACAGCATTTAGGAGTTGTCATATATGGCCTGTTATCGTCAGTTTGCTGTCACATGAAGCCGCTGCCACGCACGCCACGCGCGGAGACCACGCACAAATACGCACACACAGGGTGTTACCACGCACAGCACACGCACACACAGCCTACGCACACACGACGCGCACCATGCCTTACGCACACACACGCACACATGCCTACGCACACACACGCACATATGCCTACGCGCACAAACGCATATGGCAGGCGAGGTGGGACACAAATGGTATTTAGTGTCGAATGGTAATCATTAAATCATTTGACAATAATTGCATGCCTATATGATTGGCTGAGAAAAAATAAGTTAATTTAATGACTGTCACTAAATGGAATATATGATAGTCACTAAATAGAATATATGATAGACTTTAATTCGAATTTGTGACTGTCACTAAATACACGCAGGCGCGCCCACGCACACACGCGCGCGCGGACGCACACAGGCGCACCCACGTACGCGCGCGCACACACACACGCACGCGCGCGCGCGCACATGCGCCCTAGTAGACACACACACACACGTACAGTTACACACGTACACGCGCACGCGCGCGCGCACACGCACACGCGCATACACACACGTACACGCACATACACACAGACGCACACGCGCACACACACACACGCACGCGCACACACACACGTACACGCACGCACACGTACACTTTCGTGCTCACATTAAGCATAAACATATACCCACATACCAAAATACCCACGCCACGTCCCATACTCGTATACACGCATGAATTATCTTTTCTATTTTGCATTTGCATAATTAATTAATTAATTGTCTGTTTGCACAGGTTTGGTGGTTTCCCCGTTCACTGTTGTCATGGCAAACTTACTCAGTTTTTCCTCTTTACATATTTCTGCGATCATAGGCTATGGGCTTTCTTCCAAAATTGCAAACAGCATTTAGAGTTGTCATTTAACCACCGTATCAGATTATTAATCAATCACCTTTTGAGAGAATGATTGCATGTTCTGCTCATTGACGCATGTATAACAAATTATTGCTTTTATATTACTGCTTATTATTGCTCATTCGAATGGCATGGTTAAAACGAGTCAAACGTCTGCCAAAAAAGGAAAGCACTCGAAATTGGTCGCTGCTTCGTTCAGGGCGTGATAAACATACTTTGATGAGTTATTAGTAAGACTAGCTGAAACCCGCGCTACGCGCGGGCTTAGTAACTGTGATGCATGTGTTACCAGTACAGTAGTGTTATGTGCAAGGTGTTATATGGAGTTTAGTTGTTGCACATGTTTGTTTTTTATGGTTAAGATGTCAATACAAATACATGTACAATCATGCTTACACGTAACACATTAACCATTTGTTTGGCAAGTACNTCTCTCTCTCTCCTCCTCTCTCTCTCCTTCTCCTTTCCCCCTCTCTCCTTCTCCCCTCTCTCCATCGCCCTCTCCCTCTCCCTCTCCCCCTCCTCTCTCTCGCTCGCTCTCTCTCTCGCTCGCTCTCTCTCTCTCCCTCTCTCTCTCTTTCGCTCGCTCTCTCTCATCTATCTCTCTCCAACTTACAGCGTGGCGGAGTAGTGCTCCCCCTGCGCGCCACGTCGTAGAACTAATCGTAGGAGCCGCGTCCGATGAAAATTTCGCATGCGACCTCGTCGTAAAGCTGCGATCGATCGATCGAACCAGCTGCTCCTCGATAGACGTTCAACACTTGAAATTATAATCGAATCGCAAGCTAATAACGGCAGTTCGCGTGCGACTAGATTTTCTACGACCGGGAGCAAAAATCCGCGTGGCCGCCCGAGTAAACGCGTCTCTTAATCCGCCCTCCCGCACGCACGCACGCACGCACGCACGCACGCACGCACACACACACACACACAATATTAACGGCGGCCATTTTCCCTAATAGCCACGTAAAAGAAACTCGTGCCCAGCGGTACAGCTCGAAGAGTGAACACCCAAATGTCCATGTATCACGAACGCACTTCCAGTGGTACAAAACTAACACCGAACATTCACTGCTGCATGATTGAAAGCCGCGCTTTCAGCAGTTAAAACCCAACACTGAAATATTCCAATGGTCATATGAATGTAGAACAGATGTAGAACAGATGTGTATAAGCACGAACACTGAACATTCACTTCCCTTGAACAACAGCCGCACTTCCGGCGGTAAAAAACGGATACTGAAACACCCAATGGCCCAGTCGAGTAGCCGCAATTTTCAGCAGTACAAAACAGAACTGAAATACCCGATGGCCCAGTCTAATAGCCGCACTTTTCAGCAGTTCAAAACGGATACTGAAACACCCAATGGCCAAGTCGAACCGCTGCACTTTTCAGCAGTACAAAACGAAGGCTGAAACATTGACTGCTGTATGTTTGCAAGCTGCACTTTTCTGACACCTTCTTTCACCGGGCACGTCGCCAGCGACTGTCACCTCTGTTGGCAAGAGGCAAGTCGAGAAATATGATCACAGTGGTCGTCGACACGCGATCACGGCGAACACGGCCGGAGGCCACAGAAGTGAACATGGAAATGACATTATTCGCCTTCAGCTAATAAAGCTTTACAATTACACGGTGTGCAGAAATCTCGAGCTGCTTGTGTGATTAGAGCATGCAGCTCGGCATGCAGCGCCTGTCACTAGGGCTGTGTGTGGGTAGGTTATAGACATTCACACATTTATATATATATACATATACATGTACATCTACATCTACATCTACATCTACATCTACATCTACATCTACATCTACATCTAATCTACATCTACATCTACATACATATGTACACATATACGCATCTTCTCGCGCGAATTCGCGCATATATATATATATGTGTGTGTGTGATGTATATATATATATATATATAATATGTATATTATTATATATATATATATTTATGTAAACACACACACATATATATATTATATATATATATATATTATATATGTATGTGTGTGTGTGTGCCTGTGTATATATATATACATCTACATCAGGAGATGTTCCCTTATCTACTCCTGATCTACATCTACATCTACATCTACATACATATATGTACACATATACGCATCTTCTCGCGCGAATTCGCGCATGATGATTGGCCGCGTGCGCGTGCACGGCGAGGTATAATTGCCGTAGTGTTTACGGTGTTGTCGCGCGTCTTAATACTGCTGCCGTTGTTGGCTTCACACAAACGCGTTTACCGTAATAGGTCTGCACGCTCAGGGATGCTTGCTGGCGTGTCGTTAGCTGATGAAGGGATGGGGGAGAGTGTGTGATAATCATCGGGTGCGAGAGACAGATAGAGTGATAGAGAGAAAGAGCGATAGAGATAGAGATAGAGATAGAGAGAGATGAGAGAGAGAGAGAGAGAGACGAGAGAGAGAGAGAAGAGAGGAGAGAGAGAGGCGAGAGAGCGACGAGAGAGACGGAGACGAGAGAGAGCAGAGAGAGCGACGATGAGAGCAGAGAGAGCGAGAGACGAGCGACGAGCGAGCGAGAGACGAGCAGCGAGAGCAGCCGACGAGAGAGAGAGTGATAGAAATAGAGATTGGGAGAGGGGAAGAGTGAGAGCGAGAGCGGGAGAAAGAGAAAGATAGCGATTGAGAGGGAGAAAGATAGAGATGGAGATTGAGAGAAAACGCGATATATATATATAGAGAGAGAGAGGAAGCCGACGTCTCATGCCGCACGTACGCGCAAGCCAATCACCAACCACTCATCACACCTCCTACCTCCTCCCTCCTCCTCCTCCTCCTCCCTCCTCCTCCTCCTCCTCCTCCTCTTCCTCCTTCTCTTCCTCCCCTCCGCCGCCCCGCCGCCACCTCGTTAGACTTAGATCCGCAGAATCTTGCGGAGCGCCGCCCGGAAATCTCGAGCTTGTAGCTGTAGACGAAGATGTTAGCCATCGAGTTACAAAACGTCGCAAAGTTGGCCACTGGTAGTTCTGCGGCGCGTCAGCGAGCAGTTCTGGTCGCCAGCGCAGCGACACGAAGAAGGCGACGAGCGACGGCACCAGCAGAGCAGCAGACAGGCCGATGGTGAGCACGAGCCACCTTCACAATTCTGCATCTTGTGCTGGAACGTCTGCCCGGAGTATGCCCATCTGACTCGAGACGGCCGTTGATGGCGCTGGTGGTGGCGCACGGCCGGTGACGATTGATGTTCGCGTTAGCTGTAGACGATGACTACGAGCAGAATCGCGGCGAGATAGTCGTGCATCCACAGCCAGAAGCGAAAGTACCGCGCGCCGAACGCCGACGCTGCACTGGAGCCAGTGCTGCCGGCGCGCACGTACACGACCATGCCGGCGACGAAGATGACAACACGATCGACCAGATGCCGCGATCAGGAACTTGACGCGCCGCTCGCGGCCGCAGCAGATGCGTGCTGTGCATCGGGTAGACGACTCGTCAGGAAGCGCTCGACGGTGACGGCGTGTGCTAGAGCAGCGCCGAGGCGAGAATCCGCGCTCAGGTTGACGTTCTGGTGGATCGCGCCCACCAGATGATGATGCACTTGAACGGCTTCAGCGTCAGCACGAAGGCTGGGCCGTGCGCGAACGCCACGATGCCCACCCACATGTCGCGCCATGGCGAGAGGTTGCTGATGAAGTAGTAGGGCACGGTGTGCAGGCTGCTGCGTTGCGCACGACAGTGACGATGACGAGCGCGTGCCGACGATGATCGGTAGCGAGATGAGAAGCTGCGCGAAGTTGAAACACGGGCATCGGATCCGGTTCGTTGTCGATGCACGCGTAGTCGACCACGACGACGTCCGCATGTGACGGCGTCGTCGTAGTCCGTTGTCGCCGTCGCTCGGAATTTCATCTGTCAGGCGAGCAGCGGACAGCGTAGTTCGCCGTACGGTCGTCGGTCGGTCGTTGCCGTCGTTGGCCGAGTCGTCGGCTGCCTCGTCTGCTGCCGTCGTTGGCTGCGTCGTCAGCGACGCTGATGCCTCACGACGAGCGACGTCGTCGGCGTCCGCGTCCTGTTTAACGACAGATGGGACACATGACACACGGACACATTGGGTACGCGTGATATGCGCGCGAATTGCTGTCACCACGCCAATCGAAACTGCGAGTGTATACTGAACGTGTGGAACTGATAACTCTATTGATTACCGCGCGATTCGAAAACAACATACGGTGTCAACGCTTCTCCTATATGACACTATTTTCATAGGAAGATTCTAACAACAGCTTTTCCTTTTGTGGACAGTAATCGTGCGTTTGCTGATCACATGAAGCCGTGCCACGCAAACGCGCCCACGCCACAGCACGCGCGGTGACACGCACACAGGTGGACCCACGCACACACACGCACACCATGCTTACGCGCACACACGCACACATGCTTACGCACACTCACGCACACATGCCTACGCACACACACGCACATATGCCTACGCGCACAAACGCATATGCAGGCGAGGTGGGACACAAATGGTATTTAGGTGTCGAATGGTAAATCATTAAATCATTTGACAATAATTGCCATGCTATATGATTGCGCTTGAGAAAAAATAAGTTAATTTAATGACTGCTCACTAAATGGAATATATGATAGTCACTACAATAGAATATATGATAAGACATTATTCGAATTTGGTCTGTCACTAAATACACGCAGAGCGCGCGGCTCACGCCACACAGCGCGGGGCGCCACCACCAGGCGACACACACACACACGACGCGCGACGCGGCGCGCACACGTGCACACTAGTAAGACACACACCCAAGCTCTCCACACACACACACACGTACACGCGCACGCACGCGCACAGACACACGCGCGTGCGCACACGCACACGCGCATACACACAGCGTACACGCACATACACACACACACACACGCGCACACACACACGTACAGTTACGCGACGCTACAGTTACAACACACACACACACACGCACGCGCACGCACGCGCACACGCGCGCACACACACACACGTACACGCACGCACACGTACACTTTGGTGCTCACATTAAGCATAAACATATACCCACATCCCACAATACCCACGTCCCATACTCGTATACACGCATGAATTATCTTTTCGATTTTGCATTTGCATAATTAATTAATTAATTGTCTGTTGCACAGGTTTGGTGCGTTTCCCCGTTCACTGTTGTCATGGCAAAATTACTCAGTTTTACCTCTTTACATATTTCTGCGATCATAGGCTTTGGGCTTTCTTCCAAAAATTGCAAACAGCATTTAGAGTTGTCATTATGCCTGTATTTGTCAGTTTGCTGATCACATGAAGCCGTGCCACGCACGCACGCGCGGAGACACGCACACATACGCACACACAGGTGTACCCACGCACACACACGCACACAAGCCTACGCACACACGACGCGCACATGGCTTACGCACACACACGCACACATGCCTACGCACACACACGCACATATGCCTACGGCGCCACAAACGCATATGGCAGGCGAGGTGCGGGCACAAATGGGTATTTAGTGTCGCAATGGTAATCATTAAATCATTTGGACAATAATTGCATGCCTATATGAATTGGCTGAGAAAAAATAAGGTTAATTTAATGACTGTCACTAAATGGAATATATGGATAGTCACTAAATTAGAATATATGATAGACTTTAATTCGAATTTGTGACTGTCACTAAATACACGCAGGCCGCCCACGCACACACGCGCGCGCGGACGCACACAGGCGCACCCACGTACGCGCGCGCACACACACACGCACGCCGCGGCGCGCGCGCAATGCGCCTAGTAGACACACACACACACGCTACAGTTACACACGTTACAGGCGAGCGCCAGCGCGCGCGCGCACACGCACACGCGCATACACACACGTACACGCACATACACACGAGACGCACACCGCGCACACACACACACGCACGCGCAACACACACGTACAGCGCACGCACACGTTACACTTTCGTGCTCACATTAAGCCATAAACTTATACCCACATACCAAAATACCCACGCCACGCTCCCATACTCGTATACACGCATGAATTATCTTTTCTATTTTGCATTTGCCATAATTAATTAATTAATTGTCGTGTTTGCACAGGTTTGGTGTTTCCCCGTTCACTGTTGTCATGGCAAACTTACTCAGTTTTTCCTCTTTACATATTTCTGCGATCATAGGCTATTGCGGCTTTCTTCCAAAATTGCAAACAGCATTTAGAGTTGTCATTTAACCACCGCTATCAGATTATTAATCAATCACCTTTGAAGAGAATGTATTGATGTTCTGCTCATTGACGCATGTATAACAAATTATTGCATTATATTACTGCTTATTATTGCTCATTCGAATGGCATGGTTAAAACGACGTCAAACGTCTGCCAAAAAAGGAAAGCACTCGAAATTGGTCGCTGCTTCGTTCAGGGCGTGCATAAGACATTAACTTGATGGAGCTAATTAGTAATACTAGCTGAAACCCGCGCCTACGCGCGGTGTAGTAACTTGAATGCAGTGGTTACAGTACGTATTAGGGCAAGGGTTATATGAGTTTAGTTGCTTGCCATGTTTGTTTTTTATGGTTAAGATGTCATACAATACATGTAACATCATGCTTACACGTAAAACACATTAACCATTTGTTTGGCAAGTTACGCAGTGAAATACAGACGCACGCCGCACGCACGCACGCACGCACGCACGCACGCACGGCACGCACACACACAAATGATTTATTGTATGCTATGTAGGAACTACTGCGTTGGTGATACAGACTCCAAAGTTAGAATATAGATAGAATCTGAATGCGGCTGGGTAGGTCGCGGCGACTGATTAACCACTTGGCTGCGTAGCACGTAATATTACGTGCTTCGCATGCTTTCCACTGTGTGCAGACCAGCGTAATATGCCTTGGTTGTGATCGCTTATTTCTACGATTGTTTGCACTCTGTGCGCGACGATGTAATATTACATGCTTGTGATCGGACCGCTTCGTGACAGCTCGCTGTTCAAGACACCCGTACACTGTACAGCATTGCAGACTTCCAAAAAAAATTCTGCCCTGATGAAATTCAACTTGTACATCTCATATGGGAAACTATGCGAAATAGCTACTGAATAATTTAACTTGATATTACATTGGTCGTTCACTTACATTATTCGGGATTCCAAAAATGCTCAGACACAGGCGAACAAACATACACAGAACAAAGCCGAAAACAAACAGCGGCCCCCTATTTTCAGGCAAATGTTTACCTTTTTAGCTTTTTTTTGCTCTTTTTAAGACCGAACAAACGCTGTTTTCAACCGAGTATAGCTTTAGAACCCGTCCGTGTTACTCATCGATCTCTTCTGCCTGAATTTGGCCCGCTATTTGAATTTCTAACTGACGGGCAGTCATAGCTTGATACTACATATACAGACATACATACTACATACATGACAACTTACATCTACATACGTACTACATACATACATACATAGAACTATACATACATCACATACATACATACATACATACATTAACACATACATACATACATACATACAATACAATACATACATAACATACATACATACATACATACATACATACATACACATTCGCCAAATTATTAGTAAAGACTAGCTGTACGAAACCGCGCCTACGCGCGGGCTTCAGTAACTGTCATGCATGGGTATACCGCTGACAGTAGTAGTTATGTGGTAAGGTGTTATATGGAGTTTGAGTTTGTTGCACATGTTTTTTTTTATGTTGAGGATGTCAATACAAATACTATAGTACAGAATCATGCTCTACACGTAACACATTAACCATTTGTTGGCAAAGCACACACAGTGAAATACAGACACACGCACGCACTCACTCCACGCACGCTACGCACGCACGCACGCACGCACACGCCCACACAATATGTTTTATTGATATGCTTATGTAGCAACTACTGGTTGATGATACTGGACGTCCAAAGTTTTAGGAAAATTATAGAAGATCTGAATGGGCTGGTACTCGTCGGGCGACTCTGATTAACCACTTGGCTGCGATAGCACGTAATTTACGTGTTCGCATGTTTCCACTGTGTGCAGACCAGACGTAATATTGCTGGTTGTGATCGCTTATTTCACGCATGTTTGCCACTCTGTGCGGACGACGTAAGTATACGTGCTTGTGATCGGACGCTTGTACAGCTCGCTGTTCAGACACCCGCTACACTGCTACAGCCTTTGCAAGACTTCCAAAAAAATTATATATATATCTTAGAGAGAAGCAGAGCAGACGAAGGAGAGAGAGAGAGAGAGAGAGAGAGAGAGAGAGAGAGAGAGAGCGAGAGATAGAGAGAGGGAGAGAGAGAGACAGCGAGAGAGGGCAAACTGGGGAAGACGTTACCGGAAGAGAAATCCGAAATAGGTCGAACATAGATATATCCGCCTTAAGTGACGGTATAGATCATTCGATTTCCGCTCCTAGTATTCAAGCCCGCTGCGCACAACTCTCGTGGCCAATGGTAAACATATATAAATTTCGCAACGAAACAGCTATTCTTGAAATTTGGAAACCCGCGACATTTTGCGGCTGTGAGCGGATAGCGTCATTGCGTTCATTCATAACAGTCGAGTGGTGACCCAAAAACAATGCGATCAGCTTTTCTTTAATTTTGATTTAAAATTTTGAATTGGCTTTCAGCTTGGATCATTACACCCAGCGTGTCACTTGCGCCTATATGTCATCAGGAGTATAAAATAGAGACTACTGATAGACTCCTATATCCTATAGACCCCTATAGTGTCATTATATTATTATATACACCCATGATGTCGTCGTATCACATTGGCTAATGGACATGTTGTTCCAAGCGCCCCCTATTTACTTCAACTAGTCCAGACATCTATTTTAGTCCGAGATGTCAGCCAGCATCTACATGAATGTTGAAAGATTCCTGAAACTCCTGTTGTGAAGATTACATCCGCGGGTAGAATAAGTGATTTAGTGTATA
>NW_014577332.1:213433-214255 GCF_000485595.1 Priapulus caudatus | reverse complement strand
ACACACACACACACACACACACACACACACACACACACACACACACACACCACACGCATACGCACACGCGCACGCGCACGCGCACACACACACACACACACACGCGCGCGCGCGCTCGCGCAACAATATGGACCATAATGCATGCTTATTATATTGTCAACATGCTTTCGTGTAACTATGCATTACTATTCAATGATGTCATTATCGAAATGTTTTATGATTATGAATTATGAATTAGGAATGATTGTCTCTATCGAGTAAACGAAGAGCATCATGGTTAGGCGCACCTAGACTGCTCATGCGGAAAATAAATCAATGTGCATCGTCTGACTGGGAATCGTGTTTTAGTCTCCGAATCGAGCATATACAGCAGCATATCCGTCTCGAGCTAATACAGCAGCAAATCGTTTTATAAGAAGAAGTATTTAATATTTAATTGCCTAATATTCTTGCAAGTAATTCGCCTTCTTAATAAACCTTCCGCGCATGCATGTGACTGTTTCCCGGAAAGGTTACACACTACTAAAGAAGTATAAAATCTTGGGAAATAATTACTATTTTATTGCACTTTAATTAGCTGCGTAATACCGCGGCCTTACACCTTGTCGTTTGCTATCGTTAGTTTTCCGCTAATTCAGCGTTTTTTTGTTCGAGTGATTCCTTCTTATTGTGGTATATCTTGGTTTTTGGTGGCCGGACGCGCCGTGGCTACACATTCACTGGCAGTAGCCCCTTATGACACTTGCGCTTTATTATTTAATTACCTCCGCCAGGGGCTTGGCGGAGGTTATGTTTTCACCGGCGTGTGTTTGAGTGTTGGTT
>NW_014577332.1:207807-213248 GCF_000485595.1 Priapulus caudatus | reverse complement strand
TCTCAGTGGATAACCTGACCTCTAAAACATGGGGATAGACACGAAAATTACCCTTCTATCATAAGTCTGCGAAAAGTTATAGCAGTTTATATGATACGGTGTCCCTTTCGGCGGCCATCTTAGATTTAACAATGATGCAATGCATTTTCGGTACGGGTATCAGTTTTAATGGATAGTCTGACCCATAAAATATAGGGATAGACACCAAAATCAACCTCCTATCATAAATAGGTGGCGAGTTATGGTCAATTACACGAATTGACAGCCATCTTGAACGCCATCTTGAATTTCACCTATCTTTCCCATGATTCAGAATGTCTACCCAAGTTTTTTTTACTCCCAGGGGTGTCCCCTACATGAATCAAGCGTCAAACTGCGGGGACATATAAATGCACACAGGACTTCCCCCAGCTGATAGATTATGACGATTGTTCTTTATGGAACGAGAATTCAGCGTACGCGGCTGTACAAATTGTTTCTGACTAGCTGAAACCCGCGCTACGCGCGGGCTTAGTGACTGTGATGCATGTGTTACCATGCAGTGCAGTAGTGTTATGTGTAAGGTGTTATATGGAAAGTTTAGTTGTTGCACATGTTTGTTTTTTTATGGTTGAGATGTCAATACAAATACATGTGCAATCCTGCTTACACGTAACACGTACATTAACCATTTGTTTGGCAAGTACACAGTGAAATACGCACACCCACACAGAAATGTTTTATTGTATGCTATGTACTGGTTGATAATTACGGACTCCAAAGTTAGAATATAGATAGATGTGAATGGTTATAACGTAAACGTAATATTACGTGCTTCGCATGTTTCCACTGTGTGCGGACCAGGTAATATTGCGTGGTTGTGATCGCTTATTTCTACGCATGTTTGCACTCTGTGCGGACGCCGTAATATTACGTGCCTTGTGATCGGACCGCTTGTGACAGATCGGTGTTCACGACACCCGTACACTGTACAGCATTGCAGACTTCCAAAAAAAAATCTGCTCTGATGAAATTCAACTTGTACATCTCATATGGGAAACTATGGCCAAATAGCTACTGAATATTTAACTTCATTATTACATGGTTATTTCTACTTACATTATGGGGCTAACACAAATCTCAGACACACAGACACAGAACAGAGATACACAGAACAACACGAAATTGAAACCTGTTGATACACAACTAACCTGTATGATACAGGCGGTATGTTTCGCTTCACTACACTATCTACGTATCACGGTGAAGTGTAGTGAAGCGGAACCGGAACCGCCTGTATCATACGGGTTAGTACACAACGAAATACAAACAGAACAAAAACAAAACAGCGCCCCCTATTTTCAGGCAAATGTTTACCTTTTTTGTGTTTTTTTTGTCTTTTTTAAGACCAATCAAACGGTTTTCAACCGAGTATAGTTTAGAACCCGTCCCGTGTACTCATCGATATCTTCTGTAAATTTGGCGCTATTTGGATCCAAACTGACGGAGCCTTTCATTAACATACATACATACAACATTCGCCAAATTATAGTAAGATGATCTGCAATTGTAGATAAAGGGTGTTTAAATTTTCAGCGAGCTTTCGAGACGTACATCTCTTCCTCAGGCTTTCCGCTGACATCCTTACCTCTTTATATTATTCCGATCTCTTTACTTCTAGGGGGCCCCTATATATATATATATATATATATTATATATATATATATATATATAATATACGCCGCACACCATACGCACACGCAACAAGCCCCCTCCACAACATCACAGGCACTACCCAACAATTATAGCACACAGGGTGTACACTACGCCCCAGCCGCCACAGGCAACCAACCACACCCCCACCCACCACACCACACAACACACCACCCCACACCCATACCACCACCCCAACCCACCCACCCAACCACCACCCCCACACACACACAAGCGGCCACACACACACGCACGCGCTGCGCGGCGGCGGGGCCGCGCACACGCACACCAACCAGCCCACCACACCCCCCCGACCACACACACACATGTACACTCGTGTTCGTCATTCGCTGGCGAAGCTTCAATTACTTTATTTAGTCATACTTTTGAAAAATTCTTATCCGAAACGCATTTGTGTGCTGACAAAGTTATATATGCATCGTTGCAAATGCCGCTCCGAACGAGAGTACATGCGGAAGTATAAGCTATAGGCATGGATAGAAGATATAGCGTATATATATATATATAGAGAGAGAGAGAGAGAGATATATATATATATATATAGATATATATAATGCTGTCAGTAACACTGTTGGCAAGAACTTACTGCTGTACCGTATGTATTAGGATGAAAACATGAAGGACGCTAAGCCTGTTAGAGTCCGCGTAAAATATATTAAATTATCGTAATTTTATATCCCACAATTCCGTTTTCGCATAAATATTTTTGCGCGCATTACATAAAATACATTAAATATATACGGACAGGTAAGTGGGTGGTTGGATATATGGATAAATGGATGGCGGGCTGAATGGATGGATGGATGGATGGATAACTGGATGGATGGATGGATGGATGGATGAATAAATAGGCAATTACAGAGATGGAGAGAGTGGGGCGCGGGCAAGATAGGGAAAGAGAAGAGGAAGAAAGTATTTGTTATTAGACTAACCAATTATAATGATGTTGGCGAATTCCGTGTGCCTCGGTAAAACTGCTGGTCTCTAAGAAACATAAACGATAATGACGCAATAATGACGTGATTTCCCCGTGGAGGTGCCGCCATGCAGTGTAACCTGTGTAACTAGTGCAACCTGTTCACACATGAGCGTGCCGCTTCCGTGACATTGAAAAAACGCAATTGACATTGATCACAAATGGCGTGTATGAAAAACTGGCGCCATGTGCCTAGTTCTGTTCTCGTAGCTGGTGAGAAGGTTAGTAACGGGGTTATAATAGAGAGGGCGTAGATGCAAAGTTTGTTCCGGGTCTTACGTCCTAACTGTCCCGAAAAGGCTTAGGAAATAATTTCATAACATAAATTCACTAAAATAATTAAAATAATATAATAATTTCATAGGCGCTACTGCCCTAACGACGGAACGCAGACATTTTTTGTCTCACGTGTACACATGCTACACATTCCTATTACGTTTGTGGGCAGCGTAAACCTAATACACATATATATGGTGCTAATATATATATATGCTATATAGCTCATGGTATCTAGTAATTGCCTAAATTCATTCATTTACTATTAAATTTATTCTAGCAGTTTTGCACGTCATATAATTTATAGCAGTAGCTGCCCGCTTTAAGAGACCTAATAGTATTTTTTGGTTTCATTAAAATTGTTTGCGTATTCGTACTTTTTCGCTGGTATATTTCTTTTCCATAGTGATACGGGTATATAATTACAACTCTAAACAAGAGCAATCGGAGATAGCGAACCTCCGCCACAGCGTAACAGTCCCCCATCTTGCTGGTACATCCAATATAGAGTTTGATGAAATTTTCAGAAATTTCAAAAAAATGAAAAAAGATCCAGGTTGTTTTTGTTTTTTTTTAATGAATTTTGAATGCGTCCGAAGTGTTTCCCACAAAAACAAAACGAAAACAAAAACAAAAAACAAATCATGGATCCAGATCACCACCAAAATCTAATCGATTGGTTTTTGGCCCAAGACCAACCCGTCCAAAAATTCCATCAAAATCCGTCCGTAACTTTTTTAGATATGCTGTTGACAGACAAACAAACAAACAAACAAACAACCTAACAGAGGCGAAAACATAACCTTGGAGGAGGTAATAAGCGTGATAGACGGGAGGATCTTTAATCCAGACAACAGTCAACCTATGCTCCTGGCTGGCTTTCAGATCGCCCCCCACCCCACCCAATGATTCGTTGTTCCCTTCCCTACCGCTGCCTTATCCAGCCGTGTTGACAGTTTGGTCTAAACGCTACGTGTACTGCGCGAGATAGAACGCATAGCCGCGGAATTCGATAATTTTCTCATTTTAATTCATAGCAAGGGAAAATTAACTTCGACGACCAACTTGCTAGCAGCTGCACAGTTTCTCCAATGGGATATATACCACTGTTGATAAGTAAAAATAATAGATTTAGATATAATTATTTTATCACTAATTGCAAGCTCCCTGTTTGAAACAGAAACAATTAACTTTTGTACCAGTATATAAGTACCACTTATAGTAACTGCTGCATGGAAACGGTTGTTTGTGGTCGATTTCGTACAGGCTTCTGCTTTACAACTATAGCCGTACAATACGTAGCGTATATGCCATGGTCAAAAGCTCAGCTCAGATTCCGAAATCACGGCACAATTAGGCTACGCCCCATTTCAAATCGAATTGCGTCCCGTTGATTTTACTGGATTTATTATTGCTTCGGATGTTACAAAAACAACTTTTTGATAAAATACCAAAATGTAGCGCCGCTGCGCTCGTGCTTATTAATTAGCATTTGTTCATGTCTATTAATTAGGCGTGACACCGTGCGAGTGGCGCGGGCGATGAGCCAGCGAGCGACGCACGAGAGGTCAGTGGCTAAACTCGGCGCTTGGAATGCACCGTATGGGGGTAATAACGAAGCAATAAGGTAATTAGTGGCACTGGGAGGCAGAGAGCTGAGTGCGGGATACATTGTGCTGCCATATCATAACCCGCAGTCGACGTACGACGCGTTCTGCGGAGCGCGATCCCCAGCAAATTACAGACCTTTTGCAGGCAGAGCAAATCCGAGACAATTGCCCGTTAATGAACCTGACCGTTAACCGAACCGAACCGAACCGAAACCGAACCGAACCGTTAATGACAATTGGCCGTCGTGCACCTGTCACGCGATTGCCGCAAAACAAAAAAAAAATAGCTCCAACTACACCGTGTTCGTATTCTGCATCTAACGATGATTGATTTTGCCGTATAGAGATATACATTGAGATAGCGCGGCCCTGCTGCAGAAATGCCGGTGAAGATAAAAGTGGACGTTTTCCATGTCTTGTACTTCGGTGAATTCAAGGACATAGTTCAAAAGACGCACCCTGCGTTGATCGTGAAGTGATTATATTTTTTCCGCCGTCGCGGGCGAGCAGGGGAGATATATATATATATCAGAAGTAGATAATAGGGAATTATCTATTTATATTTATGTTTCCCTATATATTATTTATTTATTTGTTTATTTATTATTTCCGCCGTCGCGGGCGAGCAGGATAGATATATATATATATCAGATATATCATGATATATCATCATAGAATCATGATAGATAACCAGAGGTGATGCTTCTTTTAGCCACGATTCTTTTAGCCGGTAATGTTAGCAGTAGGACGTTACATGAAAATGACGAGCTATGTTGGTAGTGCGTATGCGTGAACAAGATGCCACACCGACCACTCCCTGTATTCCTATCAGAGAGAGAGAGAGAGAGAGAGAGAGAGAGAGAGAG
>NW_014577332.1:203446-207797 GCF_000485595.1 Priapulus caudatus | reverse complement strand
TTTATTTATTTTTTTGCTATATATTATTTATTATTTATGTTTCCCTATTATCTACTTCTGATATATATATATAGCAGTTTAATAGCAGTACGCTCCGTCAGTTGGCGTCGCGAATTCGTTTTTTTTCGTATTTCGAACGATTGCTCCACTGTCATGGAGAATTTTGCCGACTCTGCTTGCGCAAGAAGCTACTTGCTTTGCAGTCGCCCTGCCATCGCATCTAATACTTATAAAAAGGAGCCATAATTTACATAATCAGATTTTAGTCAGGTTGATTTTACAAACGAGTGGCCCGCTAGCCTCCATTTTCAGAAATTTGTGATGGCCGCAATTTTGAGAAATTTTTAGATGACCGTCATTTTTCGTTATCACTTAGAGTTTCCTTCCAAACTTCTAGTACATAAATTGTATTGCAGTTTTATAGTCATCATATCAAATCTTTAGTACGGCCGCCATTGATAGCCACGTACAGAGGGATCGACCCAATGAAAAATTTGAATTATTTTGTGTTATTAAGTGTTATCATTTTACAACGTCACAGTACCTGAAATCTTTACCGAGTCTGATCACTATACTGATTTTTAGATTCACGTGAGCTTTTGACACTCGATGCTCAAATCGACGGTTATTTTCGCCGGTATCTGGTTTCTAATGAATCCCTTGGTAATCTTTATAATTATCTTTATAATTACGTTACTACTTAATTAGGCTTTACTGAAGCCCCACTCTGATTCCATCGACCAACTCCGTTTTTTCTGTTTGCGCGAATGTCGTCGCAAATTAATTGATATATTATGTCAATAATCCCGCGACAGCATTTTCCTTATCAAAACACCTATTGAAATTGCGCAACTAGAAGCCTATTAATATATATAAGTGGGACCAATCTCTGGTGGTGAAAGTGTTCTATTTGGTGGGCGGCGTTTAGTTACAAGACAAACTTAGACAGTGTTTAGTTTAAAGACAGTGATTAGAGACACTTCTTTCGGGAGATAAAAGACGAATATAGTGCTCCTATTTTATAACACCAGCGTCCTATTGTTTACCTCGACGGACCGGTCTACCTTGACCGACAAGGTCATAAAAGTACATAATCAATCTCACCGTACTCTTGTTATTAAAAACGCTTCGTGTAAATATCAGTTTTGTGCAGCTATCGGTTTTAAAAATAGAAAAAAAAACATGTTCACGACACTTGCATCAACATTGCCATTGAAATGTGGTGCGCTTATATATACAATGCCCTTCAACGCTTCTATTATTTTATACGAGGTTGGAAAAAGTTCTATCGATGCATACAATGTCACGAGAAACCCTCAGTCAAACTCGAGTCTTAAGATTTGTTCGATAGCTAATTCTACGAGCCTACGTGTTTAATAAAACCGTATATCTCCAACTGCTGACACCCAAAAGAAAATATATACGAACCAATTTCAGAGAGACAATCGTTAACGGTGTCCTTCGGAAAGAATCTTCCGGGCCGAGCAAACGACGTTACTTTAAAGTAATCGTATATATAAACAGGAAACGTAGCGACGACAGGCGAACGTCGAAGAAACACCGAACTCGTTCCGACGCCTTTCGTCGATCGACTCCTGTCGTGATCGTCTTGTCGTTGCAAATGTCCGGCAGACTCACACGCGAACATTCGCCGCTGCTGCGCCGACGCAAACTTGTCGCACGCAGCATGTCGTCGTCGGCTTGGCGCGTGAGATGGTGCGCGTGCGAACGAGCACACGTTGATCGCTGACCGGGGCCGTACAGTCTCGTGGAAGCCCGCCACACCGCGCCGCGTGCTCACGCATGATCAGCTTCCCAGAATTGATGAGCCGACGGGCAGCCTCCCTCACCCTCCTCCTCAGGCGTGTGCGCCGCAGCACCTGTGCAGTGTACCTGCGCGTTGGAGCTCTGTATGCGTGTCGATATTCATCTGTCTGTTGGTCTGTCTATCTGGTTGTCTATATATATATGTATGTATATATACCTAATCATCCTCCTCACGTCGTCCGTCCATCAATCAATCAATCAATCCATCCATCCCAATCTCGTCCGTCGTCCGCCATCATCCATCCATCATCTAACCGCAGCATCCCATCCATCCATTCATCACCATCCATCCATCCATCCATCCATCCATCCATCCATCCATCCATCCATCCATCCATCCGTCCGTCCGTCCGTCCATCCATTCATCCATCCATCCATCCATCTATCCATCTATCCGCCCATCCATCCATCCATCCATCCATTCATTCGTTAGCAGCTTACCGCCTGCACACCACCTCGCATTGTCTGCCTGTCTCTTATCACCTTGCCTCTGTTCGCCTCACCGCCCCCATTACAACTTCCCACTCATATCACATGCTAAACTGCCTGCCTGCGTTCATACTAGCGTGTTTTGATGAACCATAGCATGTCATACAATTTCGCATCGCAAGGTAGACATGTCTATAAGGCATCGCCCGGCGCGCATAGCCCACTCCTGACCGCACTAGTCGCATTGCAGCGTGGTGACGTAAGCAGAAAGCGTGGTGACGTAAGCAGAATAAGTAGAATCTTGTAAGTCGAGTTAGATATGTTGGGATAGTTCAGTCGAGCGTGTACACAGCTTCAACCTCTGATGCGAAGACGAAAGTTTTCGCTAACGACACCGCGTATTTCCGCAGTCGTAGACAAACATGTCTCCTACACAGATCTCTTACATACACGAGAGTTTATCTCTTTCTAAAACGAGCATGACGGATCTCGTTTTCAACATTGTTTAACTTCGCATGCACGCCGAAACTGTGTCGTATCTTATAACGCCAAGCATCTGGTTATATTAGATTTGCCGTTGGTGCCACCTTCGCGGATGGAAAACCACCGCGCGCGCTCGGCTGAAGACAGTATGATAACATAGAACCGCTGTTACGTGCCTAACAGGATGACAGGATGACAGGATGACTAAGTACCTCAGACCACGTCTTTCGGAGCATCGTCATGTCCCGTTTTCTTTCGTTAATTTAGTTTCGCTGTGTTTGCCCTGCCGGCGAAAGAGGAACCGAATCGATTGAAAGTGCGCAATTGCAGCTGTTTTTGATCATGACAAGCACTTCTCCGTTCCGCAGTTGAACACATTCTGCGACGTAATATTATTGTAGTTCGGTTTTGAAGATCTTAGGTCCGGCATCGTAGCATCATAGATGATTGCAGCAAGGAGTAAAGACGACGTAGTCGCAGAATTTGTTCTTGAAGTGACTGCCTTTATTCGTAAACACAATACAAATATATATATATATACACTACGGCGACCTAAGCACCCAAGCCTAGGCCCCATGTCTCGTCTTCGTCCGCTACATCTTGATAGGAATGACCATGTAATAACTCACGTATGATCTGGGTAATGACTCACGTACGTCTCCTGGGTAGGTAACTCTCATGATCTTTCGTTCGTGCCTATTTATACGTTTCCGAAAACCGCCCGGCCCCATCAAATTATTCAATCCGACCGGTTTTTCGTCATTATCGGCCGGGCCTTGGCGGGGCTAGGAGACGCGTGAGGCTACGCATATATATGACGCCCTGCGTCCCGTGTCATTACACAAACAACAACGAACAACGAACAGGACAATTAGTCCCACTGCCTCGCCTGGCTAGAAGCCCCACTGATTAATTACAACGCACAGTGTACAATACAACAATATCAACGATGGTGAAAGAGATATTTAACGTGATGTTGGGAAGAAATGACGAACGACGTTGCTCGTTATCAACATTACGACGTTATCAACAGTCAACATCAATGAACATGAATGTTGTCGGAAAGTGTGTTGTCGTAGCTTTTTATAATCAAATGCGATTAATTAAAATGGCATGTGGAAACCAATTGCTTAATTAATGCGTGACATGTGCGCTTACTGAATTTGGTCGAAATCAAGATTTGTATTCAAAAATCGAGTAAAAAATCATCTTTATTAGAGCCGTATCGCTATAAAAGTACCGAGAATTCACTCGCATAGGTGCAATAACCTCTGACGAGCAGCTAACACCAATAAATACGTCATATCAGATACATAAATGTATACACACGAGAACTGCAATATTATCTACCGAAGGGCTTGTCCTCGCCCTTCGATATCGCCATTCTATTCCAACGAATCTGTTCCCACGCGCGATAAAGTCACTATCGTTGCACGTAAGTTCCAATACGATCTCTAATCCAGATGAAAGACCGGATACCAGAGAAGCGTCGCCTGAGAGGTGTTGATCCTGCCCGCTAAGCGCGAATCTTGCGCGCAGTTCCGCGGCAAGGCGCACGCGCCCGCGGGAACCTCCTACGAAAGTATCACACACACACACACACACACACACA
>NW_014577332.1:200374-202059 GCF_000485595.1 Priapulus caudatus | reverse complement strand
AAGTCAGTCACTGTTGCCCACGAATTCAGACTAAGCGAATTCCCAGTGAATTCCCCTAATGTAATTCCATGTTTTGTATTTAATGGCCACTAGGGGGAGCGTGCCGCTACAAATTTTAAATGACACCTGCGGTGAAAGGACGGGCCGTCCGGGGGCACCACTAGTCCAGTCGATATATGAACATTTTTGGCCTACTTGGAACAAATAATTTATTAATTAAATAATAAATTATTGCAATAGAAGGTTTTATTGTTGGAAGTTGTTGATTAGACCCTCCTAAACTAACTACTCAGACGATGCCGCTCGTTGAGTTATAACATCATGGGCAGGATAGAGCATGTCTCTATTTCTTTGAGCATAGTTCAACCAACCTTTCGCTTCTTCCAACATAACAGCACGATGCGCTGTTCGACACGTGTCAGAAACATAATAATTATGTTGACCCAGCCGGTAGCTTATGTTCAACCGTGATCGATAGGTTCTATGCTGAGTCACGCTACGCTCACACCCTTGATCCGGTGCACTTTTTTACTATTTGGCCTTCGCAGCGATGCTTCTCATCGCCCTCGCCGTGTGTTTAAGCTAATGTATCGGCGCTGGGAACCACCCAGTAATGTTCCACTAATGCTAGCACCGAAAGTGGGAGACCAAGGTATGCGCGCTTCGTCTGCAAATATGGTATTTCTCCGAGAGAGATGCACCAGAGTTTTCCTGTCGACCTTTCGTCACTATCTTTCGCGTTCTGTCCCACTCAAAACGTCGGTCTGCGGTACGTAAATTTATGAACACGTGTATAAGCAAGGTGCATGCATGTAAATGTGCTAGGGTGCATTTTGCTCTCGTTTGTGCGCTGAGAATTTTCTCGTTTTTGCATCATCGATCCGCTGTGTGTGTGTGTAGTGTTGAGTAGTGCGCACGCGAGTCCATTCATAACCGTGTGTTTGACGGCGTGTAAAACTCAGTGGTCATTGTTTGTCGTTTTCGCGCGAGTTCCGCTTATACCTGTCAGCGCAACCATTTAGTTTGATCAAATAATCAATTGTTTACTAACCCGCCATTGTTGCATGTCTGTCCGTTGACTGTAGGTAACGCGTGCAAACTTTCAGCGACAGTAGAAGCAAAATGATACTTGGTATCATACAGGCGCAATACGCCACCCCTATTAACTCTCCGGGCGTAGCTAACTCTGGTTCTGACGCAATACATCCTTCTGCACAATACAAAAATGCAAATATCTGTAATTTAAGCTCATTTGCTTGTTGGGGAAGTGTTGATGTTGTTGTTGTGGTTGTTGTTGTTGTTGTTGTTGTTGTTGTTGTTGTTGTTGTTGTTGTTGTTGTTGGTATTGTTGTTGTTGGTATTGTTGTTGTTGTTATTGTTGTTGTTGTTATTGTTGTAGTTGTTGGTGTTGTTGCTATTGTTGTTATTAAAATACCTGCACGTAAAAAGTGTGGCATAAAATAGTCATACCTGGCATCAATAAGTCATTCATCTTCAATGTCAATATAGTTTCTTTTACTTTTATATCAAAGTTGCAGGTCCTGTTAATTTATTCTTACCTCCCTCCCACTATCCATGGCTTATACTCGAGCATTGCATACCTCGCTATGAATTCATTGGCACACACACACACACACACACACACACACACACACACACACACACACACACACACACACACACAC
>NW_014577332.1:197403-199622 GCF_000485595.1 Priapulus caudatus | reverse complement strand
TAACACACAGGTAGACATGCGTGCATGCAGGGGTAACACACAGGTAGACATGCATGCATGCAGGGGTAACACACAGGTAGACATGCATGCAGGGGTAACACACAGGTAGACATGCATGCATGCAGGGGTAACACACAGGTAGACATGCATGCAGGGGTAACACACAGGTCGCCGCGCCGGAACCGCCTGTATCATACAGGTTAAGCCTAACTGAAAAAGTTATGGACGGATTGTCATAAAATTTTCAGGATACGTCAGAAATGGGCTAACTTAGAATTGATGAGATTTTGGTGGTGATCCGGATCCAATTAATTAATTGCTCTATAACAAAATGCCCTCGCCGCCGCCATAACTCGACCCCTAATTGACCTAGCGCGACCAAACTTGGTCTACTTACACATCTTGGGGGGAAGGTATGTCGCGTACCAAAACCAGGTTACTGCGACCTTTATTTGACCTTGACCTTGACCTTAATTATATTTTTCTTCTGCTCTATAACTCGGCCCCTAATTGACCTCGTGCGAGCAAACTTGGTATACTTACACATCTTGGGGAGAAGGTGTGTCGCGTACCAAAACTAGGAGATATTTCATTTATACTAGATCGCGGGGGATACATGTGGTTGGCGACAACTGCCAATTCTAGTTATTATTTATATTATTTAAATGTTATTAGCTCACCCTGACATTGTCAAGATGAGCTAATGCCATGGGGCGGCGTCCGTCGTACGTCCGTCCGTCCGTCCATCAACATTTGGCTACGGTCAACGATAACTTGAGAACCGTTTGACCCACATGTTTTAAATTGCACACAGTTGTTACTCCTATGTGAGAGATGTGAACGTCCTATTTTGGAGCACGCCAGTTGACCTACTTTCGAGCCACGCCCACTTTTTGGCAAATATGGAAATGGCCATAAGTCCGTTCAGGTTCAATGGATTTAGCTCATTTTTGGTATGCGAATGAATAAGGACTGGCCCCAAAACATATCACAGGGCTTTTGATATTTTTTCCAATTATGCAAATTAGGTAGATTTTGGCAATTTCACTATGCATTTCAGTGTCTGCCTACGGTCAACTATAACTCAAGAACCGTTTGACCCACATGTTTCAAATTGCATACAGTTGTTACTCCTATGGGACAGATTTGAACGTCCTATTTTGGAGCACGCCAGTCGACCTACTTTCGAGCCACGCCCACTTTTTGGCAAAAATGGAAATGGTCATAAGTCAATTCAGGTTTAATGGATTTTGCTCATTTTTGGTATGTGAATGAATAAGGACTGGCCCCAAAACTTATCACACGGGTTTTGATATTTTTTTTAATTATGCAAATTAGGTAGATTTTGTCAATTTCACTATGCATTTCAGTGTCTGCCTACGGTCAACGATAACTCAAGAACCGTTTGACCCACATGTTTCAAATTGCATACAGTTGTTACTTCTATGGGAGAGATTTGCACGTCCTATTTTGGAGCACGCCCACTTTTTGGCAAAAATGAAAATGGCCATCTAGATTCATTAGATTTTGTTAAATTTACCTACCTACCTACCTACCTACCTAATCATACCTACGTGTAATATTGTGGTTTAGATTCTTCATTACAGTAATTTGACTGGAATATTTTATTGCTTTTATTTGCGCGATAATCGAAAACCAAAATGGCGATCATTTAGGTGTGGCGCCAACTCTCGCCCAAATTTCAGACTTTCCAAAAAAAAGAAACAAAACAGTGAAATTTCTATTAGTATAAAACGGAATAAAGACATTCGATCACATTTGGGTCCATTATAAATGAAACACTTACCAAATTTTAAATATCATCTCCCTCTTTTATCACACCCAAGGTGAACTATAGTGTCATTGACACTTTCATTTTAATTCATCTTCGGTACAACCATTTGTGCTGGAAATCGTAGTTGCTTTATTTAAATCCGTTTGTGGATGCGATATAATACTCTTACTGAATACAAATGTGATTCTTTATCAGTATGGATAAGCAAATAGGATTACAGGCACCCTGTGTTTACCACGCGTGAACTTGAGCCAAACTTGATTCGACACTGCGAGTGGGCTGTTAAAGGCCGCTGCACACCAGCCGATTTTACAAACGATGAAGCGATGAAGCGATGTAGGTGTGCGGCGGCCTTAAAATCGGCTCATCGGCTCATCGGTTCAAAATCAAACATGTTTGATTTGGAACGATCACCCGATAAAAA
>NW_014577332.1:195745-197393 GCF_000485595.1 Priapulus caudatus | reverse complement strand
AAATCAAACATGTTTGATTTTGAACCGATGAGCCGATGAGCCGATTTTAAGCCCGCCTCACACCTTCATCGCTTCATCGCTTCATCGTTTGTAAAAATCGGCTGGTGTGCGGCGGCCTTAAGCAACAATGTCGCTTACGACATACACTGGCGTTCTTTCAGTTTATGTTCTTTTAAGTTTATTTTTCACTAAAATTGTACGGTAAATATTACATGGCAATCTGGTAATGTATGTTGCCTATTTACGACAGAATGCAACTAGAAAAGAATGCTAAAAATGCCATGTTATTCTTTACATTTTAAAATCAGACAATTAAAAAAAACCGAAGCAGCCATAATCATGTTCTCTGTAGTAGAGCGTGTACTTCTGGCTTCTTGAATGATCGACGGACTCTGTTTTTTTGTTTTGTTGAGTTTCGGCTGCTGCGATGCTCGCTCGATACGCATGTATTCTGAACCACATGTTATTTTATAATGTTTTTGTCAATATAAGCTAGAGAGCCAGCAAAAACGAACGTGCGCTTGCTCGAGGCATTATGCATTTAGATGGGATAGGTGTAATAGAATAATAGCCCTTTTGCGTTGGCCGTTGACACTTTTACGGTATCCGCGCGCAGAAATGGATAATAAAAAACTGTCGTATAGTGTCCGTAATGCTTTATATGACTCTATACCTCTTAGTCACCTCACGTTATTATTTTATTGCGTTATTCGCGATATGATGTTTACTCGTTTCCTAGCTTCGACGCTGCTGAGGTGCCTCCTCCTCCTCCTCCTCCTATGTCTGCCTCTGTACGCTGTTGTCTCTGCTAATTTGATCTATTATATTATTAGTGTCGTGTCAGAAACAGCGCGTTTCTCAGAGCACGTTGGTGTGATATATATATATCTGTCGACGACCCGAATAAGAGTCGTTATAGACTCGCATCGTGATTTCACGTCTAGTCTAAACTAATAGATGTACGTACTCATATATGTGTGGTACCTTGGAGTAATCATTCTGACTGATTCTCTTGATGATTTCTTGATTTGAGTGATTGATTGATTGATTGATTCTTCTAACGATTCTGTCAGAATGATTACGCCAAGGTGATGCATAAATTTCTGCGTAATTTATAACCGTACACGCGCGCAGGGATGCATACTCGCGTCAGCAGTTATACACGCACGCATACACACGCGTGCTCGCGTGAACGCACGCACATGCATTGTCGGCGTATGTACGTCTCACGTCGGTTAGGCAGGTGAAGAGACGGGGGGAGCATAGGTTCTGCTGTGTCACCACGCGGAAATACAGTAGCGCTTCTTCGACACCGTAAGTGTAATGCGTTGCCATGGCGCTGGCGGCGTCGGCAGAGCAGCGCATGGTAGTTATCGCTCCAAACATCCTCATCATCGGCAGCAATCACACCCACGGCAATCAGTCTGTCCATCGTCTTGCGCTATCACCGGGCCTCTGCGTTTGTTCTCAACCCCCCCCCCCCGAGAAGCACCTGACACACGTCGCTTACCGACGCGATTGAAGCGCGCCGCAGACGTGTTCAAACTTTCCTTTGAATTTTCAGTCGGGATAACCTAAGTGCTTTCCCATTTTCCGCGCACGTTTCTTTAAATAGTATATATATATTTATATTATATATATATATATA
>NW_014577332.1:193972-195735 GCF_000485595.1 Priapulus caudatus | reverse complement strand
GTGCTTGCCTGTGCGCGCGTGCGTGCGTGCGTGTATGTGTGTGTGCATGCGTGTGTGCGTTTATATGTGTGCGGGTGTGCGTGCGTGCTTGCCTGTGCGCGCGTGCGTGCGTGCGTGTATGTGTGTGTGCATGCGTGTGTGCGTTTATATGTGTGCGGGTGTGCGTGCGTGCTTGCCTGTGCGCGCGTGCGTGCGTGCGTGTATGTGTGTGTGCATGCGTGTGTGCGTTTATATGTGTGCGGGTGTGCGTGCGTGCTTGCCTGTGCGCGCGTGCGTGCGTGCGTGTATGTGTGTGTGCATGCGTGTGTGCGTTTATATGTGTGCGGGTGTGCGTGCGTGCTTGCCTGTGCGCGCGTGCGTGCGTGCGTGTGTATGTTTATCTCTAGCCAGACGACAGTCCTGCTGAGTGATATACCAACGGGGCTTTCTGAGACTTTACCGTTAATATAATCCGATGATTCTGTAACTCGATAATGATTCTGTAATCCGATGATGATAATGTAAACTGATGATTTCACCTTGTATTTGTGTATTCGTCATTAGTGTCATCACATGTTTCTGTCGTCAGAAACGGAAAATAGGTGGCGCATGCGCGCTTCCACCGACTACCTCCGCTAATACGAGCATTAAAAACGACATCCTGTCATCGATTCTAGGCGTGTGCATAGATGACATTTTAGAGCCATCTTGGTTAATTTTTACTCAACCGTATTGATCAAAACATTTTGACGTACACGATTACATTTTGTTTAAGAAGCGCAACGAAAGTCTTACGTCGATTTAAAATAGGTCGGCGGACATATATCTTTTCCTGTCGTTCGCTCTACAATCTTACACGTGAATATAATTTCAGGAGTGAATAATAATAGAATAATAGAATGATAATAGAATAATATGATTAGGATGTGCGGTGGTAAAATTTCAAAATTTATGCCGTCGTTGCGGTAAAATCGTGTCACTAAGTTCACTTGAAAGTAGACTAAATATATAACCATACTCCGTGGACCGGTGAATACATATACGTTTACATGATGAGGTTACGAGATTCGCTATAGGAGTGGAAATAAAAAGATTTTGCGTTGCGTTTTTGCATAAAAGTAGATATTCGTAACGCGAAGTGCGTTTTTATAGAATAATGCGAAACGAATGATTTTTTTACACTGTTAGAAAACCTCAGGCATTATTGCGGATGTGAGCCGCACGGCTGCTGAATTGTGGTTATTGTTGAAATGACAAAATGGAGAGCGTCAGAGAATAATTTGTCATAAAAGGTAAACAGAATGTCAGGTAGCAGTAAAAGCAACGCGATTTACAATTACGCGCGTTTACAATTGCGCGGAGGCACAGTATACCTATATACAGACACGCGCACGCAGTCCCACGCACAAACACACCAACACACGCACGCGCGCACACACACACACACACACACACACACACACACACACACACACACACCAATACACGCACGCACGCACACACACACGCACACACACACACACACACACACACACACACACACACACACACACACACACACACACTTTGATATATCTAATTACTTCATTGTGAGGTTACATACAAGGATGTAGCCTCATAAGCAATCTCGCGCACGTCGCCTAAGCTGAGACCTTGTAAAACACGCACCCATTAAGATGTCCAGTTTCTCTTTGGCGTAAAAGTAGGTGTTACCAGGCGTGTCTACGATGTCCATCTGATACGCCGTACCCTTGATCGTGTAAATTTTGCTGTAAAAGCCATCG
>NW_014577332.1:191701-193962 GCF_000485595.1 Priapulus caudatus | reverse complement strand
CGTTCTTCTTCCCTCCCTCCTCTCTCTCTCTCTCTCTCTCTCTCTCTCTCTCTCTCTCTCTCCTCTCTCTTCTCTCGCTTCACTCTGTGCGCATGCGTATGAAATCCACTCCCGAAAAACCTTTAATTAAGGTTTGTTCGTGCTTGTAAAACGACGTGTTTTCGAACATTTCCGAGTGTTTTCGTGAGAGCGACTTTATACAGGCCGTATTCTGAATTTAGTCATCATATAATCTACGAATAATTCCCTTGCGGTAATATCCGCAACCCGAGTGTCTGCACCGCAGGAGATTGGCGTGTATCTAATACGCATTCATTGCGAATAAATGATACTCATTACTCAATACTCATCCTGGCTTCCTGCAAGCAACTCCACGTGAGCAGGCGACGTGATGCTGCCGTCGTGTAGATTTCTGCTGCTACTCTGATTCTTGTTGACGTGTACTCGGCGCATGCGTGTTTGGCAGTTTGCGTGCGCGTGCGTGCGTGCGTGCGTGCGTGCGTGCGTGCGTGCGTGCGTGCGCGCGCGTGTCTGCTATTGTGTATTTGTGCTACTACTCTGATTCTTGTTGACGTGTACCCGGCCAATGCGTGTTTGCCATTTTGCGTGTGCGTGCGTGCGTGCGTGCGTGCGTGCGTGCGTGCGTGCGTGCGTGCATGCGTGCATGCTTCCCCTACTTACTCTGCAGAAGTGCATGGCCGGTGTCGCGTCCGACGCGCTCAAAATTCCACTAAGAAAACGTGGTCTCGGTGAACGGATGCTTTTGGCGGGGAAACATGAAATACGCGATGGTGCCATGCGTGTTCGCAGGGCACATACTACAAGCATTCTACATATAACCATGTACTACGTTTAGCCAAGATTTTAGACTCGTTACTATAGTAGAGATACGTGACGCGCGTATTTCGAACGATGCACTGCTTTATTAGTAATGATCAGTTGTTTGATCGATTCAGTATTTTATATAAGAGCGTAAAGACTAGAACTGATATTTGACTAAGACATGGATGTTACGACGGCACTCTTGCAGGCAGTGATCTCTATAGTGGACTATATATATATATATATATATATATATATATATATATATACCGTATACTATATAGCGGTAGCTATCATACACTTACAATATCAGGAATACATAATCATGAATCTTATTCACTCCTGACTTGTATCGTGAATGTAGGCAAAGCTGTAGGGAAGAGTAGATGTCTTGTCTGTGATATCCTACGCTAGCTATCGCGTAAATTTACGAGTATTTATCTGTAAGTGACATGGCCAATTACGTTTAAACGCATTATTGCTGATATGAAAATACAAAACAAGTGCCGCGGAGCGACAGCGCTTATCTAACGTCTACTGCGGTGACTCTGCGTATTGGCAACGATCTGGGCCAATTTTGGTGCTTTTGGAAGATATGTGAACCCAAACGGCCCCTTTTTAGCCCTACACTAGACTATAAACCTTCTCCAACCAAATTTAGCTTTTGAAATTTCACTGTGCATTGTGAACCTCATTACATCCAGGCATGTATAGATTTACTTAGCAAACCGGCAGTCAAATTCTTTCTAACAGTACAGTAACAAATCATGTTTAACCCTCCTTTGAAGGGTTCAAAGGTTTATTCCGACACTTACTCTTCGCATGTCAGCATGAAAGCTACATTTCATGGTCCTTTCAATAAATGCCATAAAAATGGCTAAGGTCACCGCTTGAAACAAAAAAGATTTTTCATCGCCTCTGTCAGACACATGTTCTTCATGAAAATGCCTAAATCTGCCCTGTACCCCATTGACCTTTGACTCTGCTGCCTCCAATTTCGGCACAGTGATGGCTTTCCTACCATGATGCTATCACACCGACTATTCTGAGAGCCTTAGGTCCGAACTGTTTAGCATTTGTTGCTGCCACAATTCTGCATTTCCTCCGCCTTATACCTTAAGTTAAGGCGAAGGAATTGTTCCCCCCTGCCTCTAGTTTACCCTCTTGACCCCTTTGACTTTGAACCCCCAGCTTCGACATCCCAACTCGTTGTTCGGATTACCCCCCACGGTCCCGAATATCGTGACGTGACGTCGAGCGCGTTAAGATTGTGCCCAACTGTTGACGGACGACGCACGGACGCACTACGCGACCGCGGACAGACGGCGCACGGACGGTCATGCGATTCTACAAGTGAGCTAAAATGGGTTCACGTTCATTGCTACTCGCGCGAACACTATATAATATATATATATATATTTTATATATATTTATATATA
>NW_014577332.1:181947-191318 GCF_000485595.1 Priapulus caudatus | reverse complement strand
TTGGTGGAGCAGTGTGTGGGCTTCTTAGTAATAACCCTGTTAGCTCCCAATGTGATTTCATCATACACGCCGAAACAGTGCGAGGCACGGGATGGTATCAGCGAACCTTCTCAAAGGACTTGCTTCCTCTGGATCGTTTATGAAATGGTTGCACGAGATTGCTGCGTACGCCTTAAGTGTCTTATAGTATTTCAAAGATGGAAGCTCCCATCCGATACGTAGTAGGCAACAACTATTGTGCAAAGACAGAATTAAGGTAAGCACTCATCACATTACCTACGCAACGCTCTACAGAGCGTGAAATATGAGAGCTGCTACTGCTAAACTAATTAAGCAGGAAAACTATACACGCTAATATCACCACCACATGCTATTGGCATGGCATATCGTTTTACGATGTAACAGCACTGACAGGTAGCAGAATGCCATAGAAATTATACGATTTAAGGAATAAACCTTCTCCACCAAATTTACTTTGAAATTTCACTGTGACATTGTGAACCTCCATACATCCAGCATGTAATATATTTAGCTTAGCAAACCGGCAGTCCAAATTCTTCTAAAGATCCAGCTAACAATATCATGTTTACCCTCCTTTATATATATAATATACCGATAACGGAAAATGGTAGGTAATTATGAAAAAGAGGGAAGTCTACGTATAAGTCCCTATCATTGTTTTTATTAATGCATCCCTTTTGAGAACGGGTTCGAACCGAACAATATATGTAATAAATAACGGTGCGAGTATATAATATTATATATATCGTCTTATCACCCTACTGTTTCCGACGTTGTTGATTTTGATGACGCTGCACTTCTCTCCGACCTGACACGTCACTACGTCTTACTCATGTATCACAAGTACGGGCATGAAAATACAATTAGGCTTATTACTATAATAGCTCTTAATATATTAGGTGTTACTGTTAGGCATTCCTGTCAGCACCGCTATCGACCGCGAGGGAAAGGTGTAGTACAATACGCGCAAATGGTAATTAGGAATTCTAAGAAGGCACACTGTCCGCTTTCTCTCAGCGTGTGTGTGCAAGCTACTGACAGAATCTTGCACAGCAAGATCACGCGCACGAACGCATGCGAACATAATCCTTGATAACGTTTAAGAGTTTTTCATCACGTCAGTCACTCCATACAACCCATTCATATTGGCTTTGATTATATCAGAATCTTATATATATTATCTTAAATAAGATTTTATTCATCTTATCACAGAAATCACAGTTAGGTATGTTACACATGTCATTAGTAATTAGGGTTAATTAATTCTTAATAACATGGGGCCCGTTGTCAGAAACAAAATTAGTCTTAACATTAACAATTCTCCTAGACCGTTGACATCACTTTGTTTCGTATTGTTATGAGGAAATCTGCTACGATTTTTCATTCTCGTAACTTGGCAACGTTTCTGTCAACGGTCTAAGAAAAAAAGTTAATGTTAAGACTAATGTTAAGACCAATTTTGTTTGTGACAACGGGCCCCAGGTCACTGCCAAAAACTAGAGAGCTCATCACAGCATTTGAAATACACGTGACAACGAAACTTCATAGTTTCATTTGGCTCAGCTGCTTTAGTTTTTGCTTAATAACGACAGTGACTGAGATACTGACATTCACTCACTTATTACAGTTTAGCTTACTACAGTCCCAACACGTACAAGTACATATTTTGGTTTGATTTTACAATGAAATAACAAATATAAATTAACATCATAACACATAAAAGACAGAAGACTCGGTCAAGTGCTCCTACGGTACGATACATCGCATCTGTTTTGAGCAAACTTCAATTTACCTAGTGTTTCTATCTCCACGTGTTTCATCATTAGTTATGGCACGTATTACATCATATATATATATAAGATAATTTGGCATACAAACATAGTACCTAGCGAATAGAATGTAAAGGTCTCGTCAGATTTAGATCAACTTACACGACAACAAGGTAATTAGAGATGATAATTCATTCTGATGAAATTCTCAGAAGTTTTGCTGAATGCGCTTATAAGGCAACTTGAGTTAATGGCATGATCGCAGCCCCTAGAAAATCTTTCATTCCTGCATTCTGCATCCAAAAATAACTGCTTTTGTGATGCGCTAATTTTTAATTCAATTTTTAAACTAGAAGTATGTATGGGCTCATCAGATAAACTGCTAAAAAATTAATGCAAGCTAATATAAAAGGAGCACCTTGATAATCTGGCTCAGATTATGTCTTGCTGAATAAACATGAAGACAGGCACAAAATAATCAATTAAGATTTAGATCAACTTACACGGCAACAAGGTAATTAGAGATGATAATTCATTCTGATGAAATTCTCAGAAGTTTTGCTGAATGCGCTTATAAGGCAACTTGAGTTAATGGCATGCTCGCAGCCCCTAGAAAATCTTTCATTCCTGCATTCTGCATCCAAAAATAACTCCTTTTGTGATGCGCTAATTATTAATTCAATTTTTAAACTAGAAGTATGTATGGGCTCATCAGATAAACTGCTAAAAAATGAATGCAAGCTAATATAAAAGGAACACCTAGATAATCTGGCTCAGATTATGTCTTGCTGAATAAACATGAAGACAGGCACAAAATAATCAAAAAGCTAAATGCTCACATATACCCACGTTGCCGCCCGAAATTTCACATTTCGTTTTTCAATAAATGGTTACGACAATTTGACAAACTACACATCATGAGGTTGTTACGTGGTAAGGTCGTGGGTCACACTGGAAGTTCGTCGGGTCGTACTGCAATTGTCGTGAAGTCACAGCAGAAGGTCGTGGGGTCACAGAAAGTTGTTGGGCCACACTGGAAGGTCGTAGTGTCACAGCGGAAGGTCATGGGGTCCCATCAAAAGGTCGTGGGGTCACAGCAGAAGGTCGTCGGGTCACAATGAGCTCGCGCCGAGGGTAGACTCGCTCGTCTGCGAGCTGGACGTCCCCACGACCTCCTCCTCTTTGTCCCCCACCGCCGCTGCCGCCCGCGCCTCGACGCGCGCCTTCGTGATGGCGTCCGGGGCGACGGTGGCGCGGACGGCACGCACGGCGATGCGCGGCAGCAGCGCGGCAACGACGGCGGCGGTGACGGCGAACCAGTGCGCTGGCCGCGCGGCGACGTGCATCGTCACCCAGTAGGGGTTCGACGGCGGGTTGCACGTCAGGCAGATGCTCGAGACGAGCAGCGCGACGGCCGCGTACACCGCCACGCTCGCAGCGATCGAGGCCGCGTGCGCCGCCGTCCACGAGCGCGTCTCGACGCCGAGGTGCGCCGTGTGCACGCACACGCACGCCGTCGTGCTCAGCGTGCCCAGCTCCCACATGCCGAGCGCGTCGGACGGCGAGAACGCCGCCAGCGGCACGTAGAAGACGACGACGCTCTGGTAGACGGCATCGAGGATGTTCAGCCAGAAGGAGCCGGGGCGGTAGGCGGTGGCGCCGCTCGCGTAGAGGCGCGGGCGAGCGAGCAGGAGCTCGGGCGACGCGTCGCGGTCGAAGACGCCAACAGCGAGCGGCTGCAGTGCGGTGAAGAGCAGGCTGTAGAGGATCAGGTAGATCTGGTCGACCATCACCTGCCCGGAGAACATGCAGTGGAACTGGTAGAGGAACAGCACGAAGACGTACGACGCGTTCTTGTAGAAGAAGTAGAGGATCATGCGCGCGAGCCGGTCGTGGCACCAGTGTCCGTGCACGAGCAGCAGCCGCGCGAGGTGCCGGAAGCGCGGCATCGCAAAGTCGCTCGCCATCACCGCCTGCATGCCCTCCTGGCCGGCGATGCCGACGCCGACGTCTGCCGTGCGGATCATCGTCACGTCATTGGCGCCGTCGCCGACGGCGAGGGTGAGAACGCCGAGCGAGTCCTTGACGAGGCGCACGACGGCTCCCTTCTGCAGCGGCGACACGCGGCAGCAGAGCACGGCCGCGCAGCGCGAAGCCAGCTCGACGAACGCCGCCCCCGCATCGCCGCCGCGATCGAGCGCCAACGCCAGCGCGTGGCCGTCGACGACGAGCGCGTAGCCGCCAGGGGGCGCCGGCGTCGACTCGGCGATCTCCTCGGCGTAGGCGCGCATCTGCAGCGCGGCGGCTTCGGCCGTGCACGCGTTGAGATGCAGCAGCTTCATGTCGGCGGCAAAGACGCGCGACGAGTAGGCGACGTTGACGGCCGTCTCGCGCTTGTCGCCGGTGATGAGCCAGACGTTGATGCGCGCGGCGCGCAGCGCGCTGATGCACGCCGGCACCCCCTCCTGCAGCCGGTCCTCGACCCCCGTCGCGCCGAGCAGACGCATCTCCGTCTCCGCGGCGCACGCCGCGCGCAGCAGCGCGCCCTCCCGGCCCGCGACCGCGGTCTCCGCCGCCCGCTGCGCCGGCCGCCAGGCGGCGTACTCGTCGGGGTCGAGTGCGCGCCGCGCGACGCACAGCGTGCGCAGGCCCTCGCGCGCGTACCCATCCAGGTGGTGCATCGTTGCGTCGACGACGCGGCGGGCGTGCCGCGAGTCCGCGCGCAGCTTCGTCATGACGGCCGAGTCGGCGCCTTTGCAGTAGAGCACCGGGTCTCGAGTGCCGGCCGCGCGCACGACGACCGACATGCGCCGCCGCGCCGCGTCGAACGGCAGCACGTGCAGCAGGTCAAAGGTCACGCGTGAACCGTCGGGCAGGCGCACGCGCACGGCGTCGTCCGTGCGCTGCAGAAGCGTCACCCCGTACGCGCAAGCCGCTTGCACCAGCGCCAGCTCGTCCGGACTCTCCGCCTCGTAGTACGGCGCCTCGTCGTTGTCCGCGGCAACCGCTGCGATGCCGTCGTCGTCGTTCTTCCGGTAGGATTCCGTCACGACGGGATCCTTCCCGGACGATTTGAAGCGTTTGATGAACCGCGGGATCGCGGGCATGAAGCCAAAGTGGCTCTCGAACTTCGTTGTCGTCGTCGTCGTCGTCGTCGTCGTCGTGGCGACGTCGTCGTCATCGTGGACGACACCGCTCGCGTCCATGCGGTCGCGGTGCGGATGCTTGCTGACAACGACCGTGTTGCAGATCGCCATGGCGACGAAGAACTCCTGGACGTCGTGGCGCCACGCGTCGTCGCGATCACTCCCGTCCGGATCGCTCCTGCTGGGAGAGATCCCACTCTGGAGGGGGTCCCATCCGGGAGGCATCCTGTCGGCGGCCGCGCGCTTCTCGGGAAAGCTCCCGCCGGCCAGCGTGTCCTTGGTGATGCCCCTCACCGTGCTGTAGAGAGCCGGATCGACGTCGTCCCGGTTCTTCCCCTTCACCTTCTCCCCCTCCCTCTCGCGCTGAGCGAACGCGGCGCCGCCGACCGTGCACTTCTTGAAGACCATGTCGTTCTCGGTCAGCGTTCCCGTCTTGTCGCAGAACACGTGCTCGACGACGCCGAGGTCCTCGGTGATGTTGAGCGCGCGGCACTCGACGCCGCAGCCCGTGCGCGCGTCGCGCATCGCCGCGTCGCGGTCGATGAAGTACACCTGCCCGAGCTTGACGAGCTCCATCGACACGTAGAGCGACAGCGGGATCATCAGCTGGTAGAGAATGATGGAGGTGAGGAACACCTGCACGCCGTGCCGCGCGAGAGCGTCGCGCTCCTCCGAGCCCGGCGGCACGAACGGAAGTTCGGCGTCGCCGTGGCTCCCCAGCCAGAGGGCGCTGCCCGCACCGCCGGCGACGCACAGCAGCAGGAGCAGCGCGACGCACCAGACGACGTCGCGGTTCATGTGGCGCTCGAGGCGGCTGCGCTTGTAGCGCGGACCGCCGTTGTTGAGCATCGCCTTCGTCTCGTGGCCCGCGTAGACGACGACGCCCTCGACGTAGTCCGTGTTCTTCAGCACGCAGCCGCGCAGCAGCAGGTTGTCGTTGCCGACGGCGACGCGGCGGCCGTCGGTGTGCGCGACCGCGCCGCCGAACCGGTCAATCTGGTTGTTCGGCGTGTCGCACTCGACGATGAATTGCGCGGCGGCGACGACGTCCGGCGGGCCGCGCGCGACGCGCCGCCGCTTGAGGTTGCTCTCGCCGTCGAGGTTTGTCGTCTCGACGTAGCAGACGCCGCGCGCGTTGCTGCAGCGCAGCAGCAGCACGTCGGCGGGGATCACCTCGTCGCAGGACAGGTGCACAACGTCGCCGACGCGCACGTCCCGCCAGTGCTCACGCACGTACCGACCCCCGCCGCCGCCGCCGCGGAACACGCGGCACGGCGCGCCGTTGATGCGCTCGTCCGACAGGTGGCGCCGGTAGTCCTCGTACGCGTCCTTGACGGCGGTGACGGTGAGGACGACGACGACGGGGATCATCGCCACCTCCTTGCCGAACGCGTTGATCGACGGCATCCAGTTGAGCGCGACGATGAACACAAAGTAGAGGTTCGCGAACCGATGGAACTGCTCGAAGAGGTTCTTCGGCAGGAACGTCAGCAGCGTGTACTTCGTCGTCTTGATCGCGTTGCCCGCGCAGCCGGCGTTCGCGCGCCCGCCCGCCGCCGCCCGCCGCGTGTTCGGAACGACGACCCGCGTGTCCCGCGCCGCGCCGCTCGACGTGCGACGCGCTAGGGGGCCTGCCGGCGGGATCGCATCGCCAGCACGAATGTCGCGTCGGACGGCGGCGCCCCTCGGCGGTCGGGCGGGACGGCGTCGGGGGCAAGCCGATCATCGTCGCCATCATCGCGTGCGTACATGTAGCCGGAGGACCGGCGCGCACAATATCCGCACTCGGACAGCGCGCGGCGGACGCGCGCACAGCGAGTCCGTGCCGGGCCAATGGTGAGCGAGTGGGGGTCGCCGTGTCTGAAGCCGCGCGCGCGGAGCGCCTTCGTGTCGAGCTTGCACAGCGCGCGCGTTGTCTGGAGAGATGCGACGAATGTGTTACGACAACAAATTTGTGCGACGACAAAGTTCTAGTTTAAAAATTTTAGTCTGGAGCCTTTTCTCTCCATCTTCTCTTTCTCGCCTCTAACTTTCTTCATCTCTCTTTCTCTCTCTCTCTCTCTCTCTCTCTCTCTCTCTCTCTCTTTTCTCTCTCTCTTTCTCGCTCTCTCTCTCTTCTCTATCTCTCTTTCTCTCTCTCTCTCTCTCTCTCTCTCTCTCTCTCTCTCTCTCTCTCTCTTTCTTTCTTTCTTTCTTTCTCTTTCTCTTTCACTCTCTCTTTTGCTCTCTCGTTCTATGTTCCACTCATGCTCTCTCCCACTCGTTCAATAATGCTGCCGTTATCTGCTTCCCTACACCAAAAATATTTTTACCACGTGCTTGCGAGGCAGCTTCCATGACGTTCTACCCTACCAGTGATGATAACAACAACGTAAAACTGTAAACACTGCTGAAATACCATATATATTATGGTGAGTACGCTCACCTGCATAGGCACACATCACCGATGCACCTGCGACCAAGTTAGCTTCACTTGTGCGCGGCGCGTGAAATACAGCCCGTCTCAGCAGACTTCACAGTACGCAGCCGCCCCCGACATCTGGCACTGCCGATTATGCACACCTCGAGGGAATTAATATATTCCGGTTCTCTGTTGGCGACAGCAGAATCTCTGTGCAGGGCGCTCTTATATCGTACAAAATATCATTGTGTATATAAATTCATATGTGTGGAGATACTACTGGCAGTTCTGGGGCCAGAGGCATATATTTAACCACATACTATAAGAGACAGAGTGAGAGAGATACATAGATCTATATAGATCTGTATGTATGATCAAAGTACAGGAGCTCTCCTACGTACGAACAGAATAGGTTCCCGGGGTTTGTTTGTAAGTCCAACTGTTCGGAAGTCCAACATTACTCTTCTAAATACTGAATACTGTACACAGCATTGTAAAAAAAGGTTTGTACAGTACAGCTATACCCCAATAATACTCGACAGTGAGACAACAACAACCGCGTTGTGTTTACGGGTGTCACTTTACCCCGGGCGTAGATGGAGGGTGCCGCTACGTGGCAGCACTAGTCACTTCGTACACTTCAAAGTCCAAATCTTCCACAGAAAGATCTCACAGTCATACTTCTGTGCTAGACATGGCCTTATTTCCCTAACCCTAACCCTAATCCTAACCCTAATCCTAATCCTAACACAAGTGCAGCCACATCACGTGACCCTCCATCTACGCCCGGGGGAAAGTGCATCCCTGTGTTTACAGGGTGATGCTGAGTAGCTACACTAACGCCATCTATTGCGCGGTGGTTGAACTTCCGAACTGGCGCGGTGTTTAAAGGCATAATAGGTCCATTGATTATGCAATTTTAACGAATGCTAGAGTAACTGGCACCTTGTGTAGTTAATAAGTGCATTACCTTATAGACAAACGCGTATTAGTGTGTCCAATATCACTGCTAGTTACTAAGAAATGTCGAATTGAAATCCGCAGTCCAAAAATCGGTTGGCCACACTTTCAAAAAGCTGCCGCGAAGCGGGTGTGATACAGATTTATAGTGCACTGGACATTTTCGCACGCATACTCTGCCGTACGCAATGCTATCATCAGTGATTTCGATCCTTAATTGTGGATTGGGTTGATTGTGGTCTTAATTGTGGTGGGTTAATTGTGGTGGTTTATTACACTATGAAATGGGAAACACGTAAATGGTGCAGAACACACGAACGAAAACTGACGGACACCCACGGACTAGCTATAAACGGACAGTCCAGATAAAACGTTTTATTATATGACTGTCATTTTTCCCACACGCTGATTGGTCAAAACCCCTCTTATAGGTCTAAATATATTGCGATGTTCCACCGAAACCTACAGAATCCGTGCACGCGAGGTGAATATAACAGTCCAAAACCCCGTCGGGCGCCTCGCAGGTGAATATTATAATCCAGAAACCTGTGCTGCAATTTTTGACCAATCAGAAGCGCGGATTGTCGTTGCCTCACTGGAGTGAAAATGGCAGACGACAGTGTAAACAAACCCGGCCTGACAAGATTTGGAACTGTTTCCGATGACCAGCTTAAAACCGAAATATGCTAAGTATGGATTGGTGCTACACATGGTTAAGTTTATAAAAATGTCATATAATAAAACAGTGATTTACCTATTTTCAGGTGAATACGAGGATTTATTAACCCTCGAAGGTGATATTTCCAATATCACCGTCTCGGGTTAATAAATCCTCAGTTACTCGGCACTGTACTATCGCTCACGCGTGGCAAGCTGCAGTGGGCAGCGTGCCAGCAGCAAGAGCTTATTGCAATAGCTGGTATTGCAATGGATATAGCTGGAATGATATCCAGTGCGGGCAGAATATACTGCAAATGACTTAAATAAAAGCACGGACGCTCATGATAAGGTAAAACTACAAGGTTAAGGGATATTATCACAATTATTGGACCCTAGTTTTCAGTGATATGACGT
>NW_014577332.1:165219-179722 GCF_000485595.1 Priapulus caudatus | reverse complement strand
ATCCTACATCAAACTAGTCCGGGCCAGACCCGCGCTAAATTGCAGTGTACAGACACAAAATGTTGAACAGGGCCAAGTTAGCACAGGGTGAATGTGCATGCTCAGTTAAGCTTGCTACGTCACTCAGCAGAAAGCTACTTTATTTTTATGTCACCCAAATAAGGCTATGCACATGCGTATATTGAAATTTAGCCCGCGCCTGGCCCCGGATTGCGTGCACACATAGATTAGCGCAGCCTAACTTAGTACGGGCTAACTTAGCACGCTTCAAAGCGGGCCTGGCCCACCTCCATTTACGGGGCTAATTTGGTCTGGACTAGCGCGTATTTAGCCCGGGATAGCGTACACACACTGCAAAAATTTAGCACTCATCTGGCCCAGACTAGTTTGATGTGGGATCAAATTTGCAGTATTTATGGAGTATCATTGCATGGTTGTCACTAACAGCAACAGCAACAGCAGTTCACACACTCACCTCACCAAGTCAGTTGTAAGACATGTCTCTTTCTATGGTCCTAAGTGCCTTTGCACACTTTTTCATACAGATTCATTCACTAGCTCATGTACAATTCCTGCCCTAAAGATCAGAAACTTTTTCAGACATATAAAATTCAACTTCAAACAGCACAACTAATGGTTTAATGCTGTGGATGTTTTCATCGTAGATCTGCGTAGTGGCTTTCATGTACCGACTACCATGGACGGCGGTAGCACCAAAGGCAAAGTGATTTTAACAATTTTGTAACTTTAGAGATGTCATGGCATATTACAAGTGTGTAGTACTATGGCTCATAGGGTCTATGTCCCCCAGGGTACTGCCAGAACGTACCCTGGTAACTATTTGATATGCATGGTTCTAGGGTTAGGGTTAGGGAGTAGGCGTAGGCGACTCCCTAGACTCGTTAGTGGAGTAGGCGAGGTATGGTCCGGCATATTAGATAGTACCAGGGTACGTTCCGGCAGTACCATGGGGGACATGGACCCTCTCAGCAGTACTAATACTACGCTATATACCTGTATATGATGCCACGTAAGAGGTACCACTACTTGATCCTGATATAAAGCCAATCGTCACGTGTGTTGTGTTGTGATCTAGTCGGTTCAAGGATAGAGATGATGTCCAGGACGGTGATAAATAAATAAATTAAATAATAAAAAATACTAATAGTAATACTATGAATGATGCCGTGTCGTGCAAAACATCAATTTACGAACCGTCACAGTAACCACAGTAGTCGTTACATGTATATGCATAACGGACAGTGTGCAGTAGTTGATCTTTCGTCGCGTGCGAACTGTACATCTGTATTCTGTTACACTGCTACAGGCGCTGGGCCAACGCTAAACTTGATAAACGCACACGTCCACAACTGCACAAGGTCCGCTTTCGCTTTTCGCTTTCCCGTTTCCGATCGCGCATCGAAAGCGACGAAATGATAATACTAGTATTAGAAGATTATAACTGAAATACATACGTCTACGTACAAGTGCTAGTGGCCGTAATATAACACTCCATCCAAACATATTCCTTACCCTCAAAAACAACAAAATCGTGTACATTTATGGTATTTGTCACATTTCTGTCACGAAGATATCGGCGCTAGAAGTTAACAGCGCCACCTGTTGCCAAGCTTTGATACGTTCTGTCGTACATAGCTCTCTAACGCCGCGATCCATTAGTATGGTGGTACGGATATTTTTATTCTTAAATTTATTTTTATTTCAAAGTTCAATTTCTCAAATTCGTTTTCATTTTCATTTCAAATTCATTTCGCATTTTTATTTTATTTCATTTTCATTTTCATTTTCGATTTCAATTCATTTTGCATTTTCATTTTCATTTCAAATTTTTTTTTATTTATTATTCATTTTCATTTCCATTTCCATTATTCATTTTTATTATTCACATTTTCATTTCAAAATTTCATTTTCATTTCCAATTTTCATTTTGCATTTCAATTCATTGCGATGAGAGTCTCGCGGTGGCCGGAATGGCTACGTGGCGGATATTGTGGGGGCGGAGTGACGTCACTTCGCCCTTAGTGGAGGTCACAAGAGAACAACACGGCCAGTGTGTTGTTGGTTTGATGATCGGGTAGATAGTTCAGTTTTTCTGATGTATACTTCTATGATAAACACACATTTTTACTAACATTCAATGAACACTATAATATCACTATAATTGCAATCTCTGTTGTGTAAGATGTGTATTTTCGATCTTCATCCTTAAAAAGTTTATTAGAGGGTCTCGGCTGGCTTCGTCCAAGCCTAGGACACACTGTGGCGATTTCTAGCGGCTGGCCGGCTTGCGATCATAAATAACGGCCCTGGGCCCGGTCCGCCCGGTGTGTCCGGTTCTCACGGCAGCGTATTTCGGCACGCCGATCCCATACGCCGGCTGATCGCTCGCATTCGCATGTTGAATATTTACAAACTGCATGCAGTGCCCCTTCCCTCAGCCCTTCCACACTCAGGATAATACCACTGCCACAATGCTAGACTATTTTTACAGTGGGCGGAGCTCCGGGAAATCAGCAAATGGCATCCAACGGCCGCGAAGTCGCCGTTCAACAAAACATTAGAAATTCTATGATTTGCATGTTTGTTGTGGACAAATTTAGATGTTTTAAGCTTGATACGCAAAATGTATCAAAGACAATGTTGAGAATTAGGTATATTTGGCAATCATCCAAAAATTCATGATAAATACGTCAACTTAGTTTAGTAAACATTTATATTATATTTTGTTTAAAAAATCCTTGTATTTGCTTGATATTGAAAGTGATAAATAACTATTATGCTATCTTATCTTATCTCTCAGATAGATAGGTAGATAGATAGATAGAGAAGAGAGAGAGTGAGAGAGAGAGATAAGATAAGATAAGATAATAGTTTATTTTATCACTTTCAATATCAGCAAATACAAGGATTTTTTTAACAAAATATAAATAACGTGCAGTGAAGGGATGGCGAAAAGACAATACGGGTCATCTAGTCAGCCAACCCTTAGAGAAATTACATTAAGTGTAAAGGTGTCTGTCATAAGATATACGATGTATGATGAGAAATATTTGAACAAATGTTTTGTATGATAACAATAAAACAAAAGCAAAATTGAACATAATGGAATATTAACAAGCAGCAGACATGAAGTTATACAAAATATGTTTGGACACATATAAATAGATAATCTAATCTGCTATCTATCATCTATCTAGCTATCTATCTATCTCTATCTCTATCTCTATCTCTATCTCTCTCTCTCTCTCTTTCTCTCTCCTACTGCCGTTCTGGAAGCAAGCTTTATTGGGGGAGATAGGATTCACTCGACCGTACGTGTAGATGTGTAAATTTCAATGCTCTTTCATTCCATTATCGCGCCTTTATTTGTTCTATTTGCCGTATGAGCTCATTAAAAATATTACTCATGGAGAAATTTGACATGCGATTTTATAGTTAATTCAACACATTTTATAATATGTGGCATTATACAAAACAGATTAATGCAAGGTTGTCTTGTGCGAATGCTACTATACGCGTTGCTTTTAATTGTTTAAAGGCTCACAATGCGCATCCAAACGCAAATTTCTCCAGTACTAGACTAGCAAATACTTCGTGGCATGCATACTCACACTACCTTATGACAAAATAAACTCTAGTTGCTCCCATTTCACTGCGCGTTGTCTTAAAACCCACAAGAAAGAGGTGAGAAAACTGGCATTCTGGCGCAAACGCCGACTGTTTGCCAAACAATAAGCCTCGAAGTGGTGACGTGACGTTCACATGTTTTTATCTTTGCTACACCCGTACCGCTGTACCGCAGCACCAGCTGCGCGGTTGCTTGGGGATTGGGGAACTGTCAAAACATCAGGGAGAATTTGAACAACATTGGAGTATATTTTTAAAATACCTTTTTATAAGACAACGCGCAGTGAATGGGAGGAACTAGAGTTTATTTTGTCATACGGTAGTGTGAGTATGTATGCCACGAAGTATTTGCTAGTCTAGTACTGGAGAAATTAGCGTTTGATGCGCCATTGTGAGCCTTTAATTGGCGTCAACTTAGAAATTTATACAACATAACCAATCGTAGTATGTGGACATATATGATCGTGAATAGACGACACACACAATAAATATAGTGTGTTTATTCCCTATTCTGGATATTATCAGTGATGAAAATAGTGAGGGTTCCATTCAATCGCGCACTAGGCCTATACTTCCTCTACGCACTTCAATTAGCAGCAGCAACAGCAACAGCAGTAGCAGCAGCAGCACCCAGCACCAACAACAGCAGCACCACCACCACCACCAGCAGCAGCAGCAGCAGAAACAGCGATCTGCATAATTAACTCGTGTTTATCGTTCACTGATCGGCAGTTTGAGACGAACGAGAGCGACACGTTTGCTGCATGACGTCGACATGTGCGCGCCCCAGGTGACGGCCACCTTCCGCACAGAGACGTCAAGGTCACCGTGGTCGACGTGACGGGAAAACTCGTGTTCGTGCTGCGCTTCGTACGGCCGCTGAAGCCACCGACGCCCCCTGACGACGCAAGCCGCCGCATCCCCGCTGTCCATTGCAGTTACGTAAGATCGTTTCAAGATGTGTAAAAAAGAGAGAGCGTGTTCACGTTTTCGGGTATTCTCTCCCACCACCCCCTCCTCCTCTCTCCCACCTGCGCCGTGATTTTGCGTAAGATCGTTGCAACAGCGTAAAAAGAGAGCGTGTTCGCTTTTTCGGGTATTACCTCCCTCCTCCCTCTCCTCTCTCCCACCTGCACCGTGATTTTGCGTAATATAAGATCGTTGCAAGAGCGTAAAAAAGAGAGAGCGTGTTCGCGTTTTCCAGTATCCCTCTTCCTCCCACCCACCTGCACTGTGATTTTTTTTATATGATGTTGTTGCCAATTTATGATATATCGCGAGCAAATTTTTTTTCGGGTCGATCTATTTCGATGTTACGTCGCGCCGCGATGACGTTGTTTGTCGGGCGTTCTGACCAGGTGTGTGGCTATCGATTACACTCACGCACGTCACTCGTCGGCCCGTTGGGAAGATCTGTGCAATCAGTGCAATCAGTAGGCGATCACTGGAGAAATACACCTGCTGTCGGTTGGCGGTGAATTATCAGAGGGTGTGAGCGGGGGCGAGAGAGATAGGAAATGTCGTCGTGATTGTGTGTGTGTGTGTGGGGGCGGGAGTTAACGCGGGGATGTGTGCGATCCACCGTGTGTGTTCACCGTGTGTGTTTGCCTTGCGTGTTTACCGTGCGTGTTCACCGTGCGTGTTCACCGTGTGTGTTCACCGTGTGTGTTCACCGTGCGTGTTCACCGTGTGTGTTCACCGTGTGTGTTCACCGTGTGTGTTCACCGTGTGGGATTCACCGTGTGTGTTCACCGTGTGTGTTCACCGTGTGTGTTCACCGTGTGTGTGTGTTGCCGTTGTTGTAGGAGCGGGTGGCCCACTACGTGTCACTGATACCGGCCGCTGACGACAGCGTGTTCTTCTCAACGACGTGCGACATTTGGAGCACATGCGACGTACGTGTACACGCGGTATTTATATAGCGAGTACTTCACCGTCGCGAGAACGCAGCACGACCGTCTACCTTTTTCACGTATGGCTCATTAAATTACTATGTCACGAATAAGTCTTCAAACGGCATAAGTGTAGACAAATTGGTTCTGACTATTAGCAGACTTTTTACTGATTACTCCGGCACAACAATCACCACAAATTTGTGCTGTTATAGGCTGTAAAAACAGCAAATGAACAGCAAACGTGCGCCTGCGTGTTTAAATGAAAGAGTCGCAGAAATTTCTGTAGATTTACCGCTGCATCCCGTCGATCCATGTCGTAAAGCACGAAAAGGTGGGGTGGCTGCTTCTCGGAAAGCTTGACGAAAAAACTCTTTTGGTTCGATAGCAATTTCTGCAAATGCTCTGCGGAGATGAGGATGAACACGCCGTTCTACTCTGCAACTACTTCCTGCACCTCAACAAGCAAGCGTGGCTGTGCATCGGCTCTGCCGTGCCAGAGGGCAGGACAGTGTACGTGCTCACTAGAGAGGACGGCGGCAAGTTCTGGCTGTGGTGCGCGAGCACGGGACACACTACAGCACCAAGACAACTACTGCCCCTACAGGCCGTCTGGTGCCTGATAAACCAGGAGAACGTGAGCAATTCTCATATATCTTCATATATTAACATCATAGTTATTATATAGAGATCAGTGTAATTCTAAATGTATTCGATGTAAAAGTTGCACACAAACATATTATATGCATGAAGTCCGTGGTTGTGTAATGTGTTAGTATTAGCTCATACTAAAGTGCATATTATCTTAACATAATATTGAGATATTCTGGTCACAATTAAGGAAGCTTCATTAGCTGGTTTTTCTTGGTCGGCTAGTCGTGATAAGCATTTGCATCTGCTAGGAATTTATTATCTTTCACTACTAATTTTTTCACAGATCTGGGCCAACATGCAAAAAAATGAACAGCCATCGCGAATGTCATTTAACCTGACCAAGGTCAGTGACTGGAAGCCACTATTCAGCAAATCCTACCTAAGACCAGCTCTGACAAGTGTACAGGTACTATAAATGTGTTAGCCTAGCTAGTGCGCAATTATTACGTTAGTTACTTTCACTCGTTAGGAATTTATTACAGCGACCGTATTGCCTTGTTTGCTCCACACGTCTAGAATTACTTGTTGATACAAGGCAGCAGCTGAATTTGCTTGTTTCCCACATTATAGCCAGAGTCGCTTGTCTACGCGTCACCAATCAGCAACAAGTTACGGATCTCGAAGAACGCATTGAACGCACTGTGCGAGAGAAAATCATGGAGTGGCGCCCCCTACACATCACGCGATGGAATCGCTACTGCACGCAGATATTCCGCCAGCTCTTACCCAGGCAAGTCCGGTACAAATATCAGGCACGGTAACCAAGCAGGAATAAGTGCAGAATGTACAAATATGACATTGCTGGAAACCTGGGAACACAAGTGCAGTACTAACATTACATTGTGGCGACAGCGCCCGCACAAATCATGGGAACATGCTTGTGAAGCCATCTCAGAAAGTAAGCGAATATTTGAACTTACAACGTGAAATCCGATGAGCAAGTGATCTCATCGCAGACCTGATCCTACGAGGTTTGCAGACGTCATACGCGCTACGCAACTCGCGAGCTTGCTACGGTCCACCTTCGAGGACGACTCCAAATGTCAATCTGTACACGTCAATCACACCAGCATTGTACTCGAAGAAGTCGCCTGCTTTCAAAGTTGTTGTTTTTTCTAACTTGGCGCGTGGTGATCTCGTGGTTATGTTGGAGTATTATATGTGTGTTGCTAACAGGTTGGAGGAAAGCCATGGAGCTGCCGCTGCGGAAGAACATGGCGCCGAGCTGCAGAGCTTACTGACGTCGTATAAGGTACAGGAGCATTCCCTTTGAGGGGCGTGTACAGGATTTGTACCAGGGGAGGGGGGGTCTAACCGTAACCCAAACTTGCGAGCACGCGAAGGGGGTATCTGGGGGGCCCTCCCTCAGAAAATTTTGAAATTAGACCCCCTTAGATGCGTTTTCTGCGGAGCAGGGGGGGGGGGGGGTCCGGACCGCCTGGACCCCCCCTCCTGTACACGCCCCTGCCCCTATACAGGGCATTCCCCCTACATTGTATGACTTTACATCACATACAATACCATATATTGTATGACTTTACATCACATACAATCACATACATTGTATGACTTTACATCACATACAATCACATACATTGTATGACTTTACATCACATACAATCACATACATTGTATGACTTTACATCACATACAATCACATACACATATGATTGCATGACTTGCATTGAATCAGCGTGTCGGTAGTCAGCCGTTGCACCGTGCTTGTATTGTACGTGGTTGCGTGCGTTGCGTTGCAGGTGTTGGGATTCCCACTGAACATGGCGTACACGGACATCGCTGCCGTCGTTCAGCAGGTGGCTGCGACGCGCGTGCACGCCGTCGAAACCAGCGACGTAGAATTCGCACTGGCCGTCTACATACACGCCTACCCTGGGAACGTACTGTCCGTGTGGGTCTACGTCGGATCACTGGTCAGGAGGCGGTGACGGCAGCACACGATGACCCCACCCCTCACGGAGGTCGTTATAGTCGACCAACTGCGACGGTACGGACCGAGTGGAATGTCGACTAGATGTTCTGGTGGCGGTCACGCACTTATGAAACGTTTGCCGTGTGTTCACCTTTGTGTAATTAATAAGTGTCACGGGATATAGAAAACGTTTTTTATGCGGTATTTCGTATTTGCCGCCCAAGAGAGCAAAGTGCAAGTTCGTTCGTGATCACAGTGGAGGGGAAATAGTGCAAATGCGATTCGAGTGTTGTTGGACTACTGTCGATTTAGTGTGTGCGCCGCCAATATTATGGTACTAGTCACACTGTGTATACGTTGTGTTACACTTCCCTCACATGCGAGTGTTTTCTAGGAACATGTTTGCAGCCGTCCATGTGTAACACTGCCAAAAAAATTTAAACATGAACAATTTTTGAATCGGAACTTTCAGGATATTTTACCACATGAAATTGCTGTATGTAACTTTTCAACTGCGTTTAACTTTAGATAATTTTGTATACAATATAAGTGATAGGTGTATACCTAGAATGTAGAAGAATCTCAAGTATAACATAGTAGCACGTGCAACGTTATCATGATGATGTTCTGCATTGCTCACAGTGATGATATTTTCTGTAAACCTGACATTATAATCTAGTAAGGGTTACATAAATAGAGATCTGTCCATGTACTCCTGCTCTAGTGTATTGATGATCTTGCATCTCTTGATACATAAATATACAAGGTTTCATTGTATTATATTGCTTAGGACGGTTATGTCCCACCAAATATTTCGAAATAATTGTTTTATCACCAGTAAGGTGTCCGAAATAATTTAAGGCATATAGTCCAAATAAAACAGTATGATAAAAAGAATTTGGATAAAGCCTATTTCGTCCTAAAAATGCGCAAGTGTTACGTGCAATATTTACTGTAACGAACACTAAATGAATGCATCACTTATAATACGAAATTCATGGACTTAGACGGAAACATTTTAGTGCAATTTTTTTTTATTAACAATTCTTTAGGTCCCTTTAAGAGCAAACTATGTTTTGCGTTTGTTCTACGTATTTATTACTTCGCTATTTATCCGCCAGTTTCAATAATCTGAATTCACAAGAATTAATGTAATTATGTTGCAGCATGCATCTTGTGTTAATCAAGTGCATTTTATGTGTTTATGTCAGTAACATTGTTTTAGTTTTTTCTCCACGGACCATGGATTAGCGTGGTTACCTTGCTCTGTGCACATGTGCGCTACCAAGCTAGTATGTATTGTCTCGCGGATATGGTCGGCTAGGACCACAGGCCGCGAATCGATTTGTGTCATGAGCTGTATTATTATTTCGATGGCTTAGGCCCAATAATAGTTGATAGTGTGGTAGCCATTTCTTCGTATAAATATTGTCGGATTGGAACTGGCGTGTAAATGGCCATATGCAATTATTTTGTTGTTCTGTGTGTGTGCGTGTGGTGTGTGTGGTGTGTGTGTGTGTGGTGTTGTGTGTGTGTGTGTGATGTGTGTGGTGTGTGTGTGTGTGTGTGTGTTGTGTGTGTGTGTGTGTGTGGTGTGTGTGTGTGTGTGTGTGTGTGTGTGTGTGTGTGTCGTGTGTGTGTTGTGTGTGTGTGTGTGTGTGTGTGTGTGTGTGTGTGTGTGTGTGTGTGTGATGTGTGTGTGTGTGTGTGTGTGTGTCGTGTGTGTGTTGTGTGTGGTGTGTGGTGTGTGTGTGTGTGTGTGTGTGTGGTGTGTGTGTGTGTGTGTGTGTGTGTGTGGGCGTTCTGTGTGTGTGTGTGTGTGGGAAGTATGGATTAATGCAATAAACTTAAACGGATGGCTTCATGCAATTACCCACAAATTTATTTTAGAGAATTATTATATTATTAGTATATTAACGTAATAAGTAAACGATACAAAGTCATAACAATACACTATTAAGTATACCATCGCGCTATGAGTATAGTTTCGTTCGTCCACGGTTACAAATACTAATTTCTTTTATATATATTTACGTCTATATCGTAATGATTACTTACCAGCATTTATCCATTCTATCACCCTAAGTCGTCATGGGGTAACCTGAGATAGATCTGCGACCACATACACAGCCTTCTAAAGTAAGTTAGCTGAGTAATATTCTTACAGCCACTACTGACTGCTAAATTTAGCACCCATGTCTCACCACAAGTCATCTATAGTGCTCGTGATAACAGTAACCAAATTCACATAGTTATCATATAGTAAACCATCAAGGTTATAAAAAGCTGGATGTATAGCCAGATCCGGGTGGCAACGCTCTGTGTTATTCGCACGCGCTTAGGTCCGCACCGTTCACTCGCTGCTGATCAGAGGTATCAAAGTCGGAGGTCATGCCTGTGTGAACTATACTGCATCCAGTCAACACTGATGTCCCCAACAGTTGTCTTCGCATATACTCCAACGATCACTCCGCCCTGTCATATTCGTTCTTCTTTCACCATATTACAGCCTAAGCATACTGCGGCGCGCCGGCTGCGAAAATTCCTGTTCCTGCGACTAAAACGATTATACTTTCTACGACAGAGATAACTGTGTGTAGTGATTTGATCCGTGGTGTGAAATTCTATGACATGCGCGCCCCCCGCCCATGAAGCCCAAGTTGCATATTGTCGATAATCGAATTCCGCGTTTGTTCTCGGTTATGACGCTCAGTCCAACCGTTTCGAGCAGTCGTCGTATTGTCTATCAGAGAGTATCGATATTATATATATATATAATATTATACTCCTATCAGCTATTACCGTCCTACCAGACGAGGTCTGAGATGGTCGTCTGAATTTGAGGATGGCGCGTTAAATCATTATCTATATCTCACTTTTCAGTTGACGGATGTATTTACAGTACGAAAATACTGATATTTATCTCGGCTCATTATCAACTATTTTATTCTCCTTAACCTAAATTACCTCAATTTTTTCAAAAAAGTGACAATGGGGTGACTTTTCAAATACAATTTTCAACTTATTTAGATATTATTTTGAAATCTCATTCTGGTTAGAAGCATCATTAATAAGTACCATTCTTAAACAAAGCAAATGCATTGAGTAGTTTTGAAGGCCGATATTATTTCTTGAAAATCAGTCGGACGGCGGCGGCAGGGTTCACGCGCCCGTTTCCGTCAATATATATGCACACACCGCGCGCACACGAACACACCTCCCAACACGCGCGCACGGCACCGCACACACCCGGCATTCCACACACACGCCGCACACACACCCCCCTCACCCACGCACGCCCACCCCACCCGCCACCAGCGCGTCATACATACATACTAACATACATACATACATACCACACAGCGCACACGGCCCACGCACACACCACCGCATTCCACAACACCCATGTCACAGCGGCGGCGCACGCACATGAACACGGCGCACGGGGGAGGGATGGCTTGGGCTGAGTTCCACGCACCAGCCATTTACACACACAGGCCGCGCCACGCACATACAAGCGCACACGCATACATACACGCTCACGCAGCCACGCACACNAGCCCAAAACTCTGTAAAATATTTAATTGTTGTAAATCAATCATGCAAATATTTCCGTTAATTAGAAAACAATAGTTAAATGGATAAAGATAGAAAAATACAGAAAACAAAAAAATAATTAAAAACCAAACGGGATTCGAACCAACGACCTTTCAGAAGTAACGCCGGTGGCCTATCCATCACGCCACAGAGGATATATACGAAACAGTACATGACATATGCTAAATAAGCAAACACGCGCTGTTTTTGAACCAATCAGGAGGCAGGATGAACTAATCAGAACCAATCAGAAGGCGCTAAATTCTTCGACTGGATATGTCGACTGGGAAAAAGAAACGAGCGCCCGGACCAGCGCGTCTTCGTTACAACTAGCAGAATGAGACGGCGTCATTGCCAATCTAATTTTTTGCACCAATCGCAACGAGCAGCACCAACACCAGTATCAACTTCTGCATGGCTCTGGCTCTAGGCTTCGTCGAGTCGTGGGTTAACAGCTAAGAGAGATAGGGGAGATAATAAGAGGAGAGCTTAGAGGAGATAATAATGCAACTTAGATTCGATGTGCGAATTGATTACAAGCAATTCAGGCGTGGGTTTATATATTATGTTGATTGTTTAGTGGGGCGTGGCGGGGGAAATTACAATGCGGTCCCGACCAGGATCTGTAGTTATAGCTCAATGACGTTTCTGTCAAGCAAGCGGATATAAATTAATGCTAGAACTAGGACGCCATAAAATCTTTTTTAAGGTCATTTATAAATTCCCATAAACTACTGGACGAACTAGTTAGGAGTATTTATAGAATCTAGCAGAACCTGCCGCTGCATACTCGATGGGAAGTCATCAGAGACGAAAAATGGCCCCTAGACAAGGTGCCTGCTCGCAGACAAAGAATTACAATATCGGTCAACTTTGCAGGGATTTTCCAGGAAGGCCGTGTTTTTTTCAACGAAGACTGTCATGGCCGGTCATGCAAAACGACACATTGCTTTGCGACAGGTTTCAAACAATATCGAATATATGTGCTGCGTTATAACTATTATAATGATTGCTGTCATCTTCCCGATTCTAAGAAGGCATATACATTATTTGACAATAATGATACCGTAGTTGTAACGTAATTCAGTGTTTTGATATTCCAGCGCCAAATATTCCATGCACATGTGCTTAGAGAAAACTACAGAGTCATTGGCAGGAATATGCATGATTTCGAATGACAAACCTATTAGCGAACATCTTTTATAGCCAATTTCGAACAGATGTAAATGCGTGTGCATAGTTTCAAATTGCGTTTTTAGACAGACCTGTATCCAGGCAGATTTTTTGTTGAACGACAGCAACGGTTGGCACGATACGATAAGAGCGCATCCTGGTTCCTCGGTTATTGCTCCTCGACAACCCAGCAGTTGCCCGGACCAGCGCGTCTTCGTTACAACAAGCAGAATGAGACGACGTCATTGGCAATCTAATTTTTCAACGCGCATTAAATCTTACAATCATACGATTGTACGTACGATATCTTCATATTCTACGTATACGATTCTACGTACGATACGCGTGTGTACTACTAAATCTCATAATGTAACAGCTAGATGTGCATCGCAGCGTATTACGTACGATTAGCTACAGGTCAGGTCACCCCGATCCCGTTTGTGTGAGTTGGGTTTGAGCTCGCGGCCTTCGAAGGCAAAAGTTGGACGTGCAAATCCACTGGAAAGCCCGGAATTTCTAACTGCGTTCTAGATTCAGGTCATTATTGGTCAGTTGTTTGCCATCACTGGGCTACAAGATCGAATGCTACGCGCCTGCTCTAGTGCATTGATGATCTTGCATCTCTCGATACATAAATATACAATGTTCCATTGTATTATATTGCTTAGGACGGTTATGTCCCACCAAATATTTTGAAATAATTGTTTTATCACCAGTGAGATGTCAGAAATAATTTAAGGCATATAGTCCAAATAAAACAGTATGATAAAAAGAATTTGGATAAAGCCTATTTCGTCCTAAAAATGCGCAAGTGTTATGCAGTAGCTGTAACGAACACTAAATGCATCACTTATAATACGAAATTCATGGACTTGTTAGACGGAAACATTTTAGTGCAATTTTTTTATTTGGAATTTGGATAAAGCCTATTTCGTCCTAAAAATGCGCAAGTGTTATGCAGTAGCTGTAACGAACACTTCAAAATTCATGGACTTGTTAGACGGAAACATTTTAGTGCAATTTCTTTATTTTATTAACAATTTTTTAGGACACTTTAAGAGTAAAAAATGGTTTGCGTTTGTTCTACGTAATTATTGCTTCGCTGTTTATCCGCCAATTTCAATATTCTGAAATCACAAAAATTAATGTAATTAGGTTGCAGCATGCATCTTGTGTTAATCAAGTGCATTTTATGTGTTTATGTCAGAAACATTGTTTTAGTTTTTCCCTACGGACCATGGATTAGCGTGGTTACCTTGCTCTGTGCACATGTGCGCTAACAAGCTAGTGTGTATCTGTCATGCGGATATGAGTCGGCTAGGACCACAGGCGCGAATCGGTTTGTGTCTGAGCCATGTATTTTATTTTGATGGCTCAGCCAAATAAGTAGTTGATAGTGTGTAGCCATTTCTATCGTATAAATATTTCAGATTGGAACTGACCGTGTAAATGGCAATTAAATTTATTTTGTTGGTTCTCTCTGTGTGTGTGTGTGTGTGTGTGTGTGTGTGTGTGTGTGTGTGCGTGCGTGCGTGCGTGCGTGCGTGTCGTTGGTGTGTTGGTGTGTGTGTGTGTGTGTGTGCGTGCGTGTGTGCGTGCGTGCGTGTGC
>NW_014577332.1:163249-165209 GCF_000485595.1 Priapulus caudatus | reverse complement strand
AAATACAACTTTTTAACTACCCTAATTTCACTTACAACGATAACTGACTGAAAATTATGTGTTGCTGTGAAGGTGTATTGAGTCCCCGTATTGATTGTTGATGATAGTAATGATTATTATCATTGTTGATAAATTAAAATAATGCCTGGACCATATGGGGTCAAGGTTACAATATGGGGTCAAAATACAACTTTTTAACTAATGGACATAGAATCATGTGTGATAACACTTTTCTACACAAGTTTGACTCAAGGAATCCATTTCTGATGTTATTTTCGCAATTAAAGGTCACGTTTAACCTATAAGGTAAAGGTCAGGATCACTTCGAAATTCGCTTAATTTCCGAAAACCAAAATTGCTACCATAATGATCATTTTCAGGTACAATGTGATAGAGCGTTATCATAGACCACAAGATGAGAGGCACGGGATATCGTTTAGCCAATTAATTCTGTCACAATAGCCTATCTTATTACAGAGTAACGCATCACAACATCTGTAACTGAGCCACAAAGATTCTCCTGAATCTTTCCAATCGTGCTTGACTCCACCGCTTAACTCCTACTTAATACAACAGAAAAGCCCCGAGCTTACAAACGGCCTCGGTTATATTGTATTGGCTGTTCTAGATTCATGTACAACACATTACATCATAAGTCTAGACACTTTTAGAAGAAAAACAATGACTCATGGTTCCAGGAATATCTAGCACGAATATACCAAGAAATAAATTGTTAGCCTGAAACTTCTAAAAGAAAAACAATGGCTCCTGGCTCCAGTAAAATCTAATGCGACTTCAGACAATTTCCACATGAGCACATGACCATGTCACCTTCATCGTCATGGCGTGTTTAATCCCGGACTGTAGAGCAACCAGGGGTGAGATACAAGCTTTTAAGCAGAATGCCATCAACAAGCTCATAACGCTAGCAGGGGAGAGAGGTCACAGTGAGTTTCTATCTCAACTTAAAACCTTGCTGAACAATATAGAGTCATCAGTTGAACTTCATAAAAGTTGTTACTGTACTTATACTTCCCCGAAGTACAAAAGGAAGTTTATTGATGGACATCTTCATGAGGAAGGGCCTGCTTTAGCGCGTGTTCGCAGATCCCAAACCCTAGTGTGTGGCTCTCGTTTTAACTTCAAGGAACACTGTTTCTTCTGTAATGAAAAGTGTATCCCATATGATGAGCGCCATCCTGATCGGTGGGACAAGGTGCGCCAGTGTGAAACGCATGAACGACCTGGTGTGCAGACTTTCAGGGATACTGTAGTTGAAGTTGCCCAGCATAGGAACGATGAGCTGGGGAGGAGAGTTCTACAGAATATTGGCGAGGAGAGTGATCTTCCAGCACAGGATGCCCAATATCATAAGCGCTGCTATGACGCATTCATGACTATTCCCAAGCATGTTGATTTCTCTCCCAGCAATGCTGTAGATGATGCTGCCCTAAAATTCTGTATCGATGCTATGTATGCCAAGCCAAACCGACTGTATAATTACCATGAACTTTATGACATGTATTCTGGTTATGACGGCACACTCTCGCTCAAACAAATGATCGCAAAACTTAACAATTACCTGGCTCAAGATATAACTGTCATTCGTTCTGATGGCTGTTGCTCACTCGTCGGATTCAAGGAGGCTGTTGGGAGAATAATAAAGCTTGAAAAGGCCGGCGCAGATGAAGAGGAGAGTGAGGTCGACGTGGTCATCCGCCAGGTGCAGAAAGAGGCACTGGAAGTAACGAAATCAAACAACCTCTTCTACGATCTTGGTAACTTCACCCATAGCAACACCATTAGCCAGACCAGCCCTACTCTACTGCGTCTCGTATCAGCACTTGTGTCAAATAATGAGATAAACAAGCAGTTCCTCAGCCTGGCCCAGTCGATCCAAAGTCACACCACTGGCTGCCACAACCTGACCACTTTGGGTCTAGCTGTCAAGATCCATCAC
>NW_014577332.1:159336-161169 GCF_000485595.1 Priapulus caudatus | reverse complement strand
ATGACTCATGCTCGCTACAATCAATACACCCGTAAACGTGAAAAACCACTGCGCATCATGTCACTGCCGCCAACAGACAGAAATCTCTACCACCATGTGCGTCGTGCCCACCTGCAGATGCTGCTTTGGAAGGCTGCCGAACATCAGGGTCCTCCAGATGTCTCCATCTTAGAGTACGGTTGGGAAGTGAAAGATGGGATACCTTGTCCTTGCATTGATAGTGGCACACTGGGACCACCGCTTCTGATGAAGGTGATCAGCAGTTGCTGTCGAGCAATGGGAGTGGCATGCAAAGAAGCTAAATGTAGCTGTCACCGTGAAAAACTACTGCCTCTGCACAGCCGGTGATGCGTTCTGCAACCCATTTATCAAGAAAGAGGTGGATGTGAAGGATGACGAGCATTAGAGTGATTATGAGGATCGGAGTGAGGAGCAAGAAGACGATGAGCTGGAGGGTTGATTTTCAGTTCAAATCACGCACAAAATGTATGTGTGCAATAGTCATGTTTCTTGATGTTTAAATATCTATTAGTCATTTGATTTCGTCCTAAATATATTTAATTGCATAATTTGTTCACAAATGTTGGTTGCTTTACTGACTCATGTTTATAAGGCAGTAAATGTATAGGGTGGAGTATATTTCAGTAAAAAAATATGTGTTTAAAATGAATAAATAAGCAATTGCGAATGTTATAAATCTTAATAAATTTTAGTGATTTGACCTTGACCTCTAATGCAAGACCGTGATCGCATATGGACCATACATTATTATAATTTATCAAAAATAATAATAATAACTACTTTGCAACATTACCATCATCCACAATAATTAATATTGGGACAGTTCCAATTGTGGCAATTTTGGTTTTCGGAAATTAAGCAAATTTTGTCAATTTTGAACGAAAGTGATCCTGACCTTGACCTCATAGGTTAAACGTGACCTCTAATTGCGAAAATAACATCAGAAATGGAATCCTTAAGTCAAACTTGTGTAGAAAAGTGCTATTATACATGATTCTAGATCCATTAGTTAAAAAGTTGTATTTTGACCCCATATGGTCCCCCTTGACCCCATATGGTCCAGGCATTATTTTAATTTATCAACAATGATAATAATCATTACTATCATCAACAATCAATACGGGGACTCAATACGCCTTCACAGCAACACATAATTTTCAGTCGTTAATCGCGAAAGTAACATTAGAAATGGATTCACTGGGTCAACCCTATATAGAAAAGAGCTATCACACATGATTCTAGGCCTATTAGTCAAAAAGTTGTATTTGACCACGTTAATTATGCAAATTAGTTAATTAAACATTTTCCCCAAAGTTGGCGCTGTGCCAACAAAGCTAAAAATCTTCCAGACATGGATATGAATCCATATCAATAAAAAAACCTTTAACTATTAACAATTTCTTGGTTCGCTATTCTGCAACTGGACTCTGCATTCTGCATTCTGCATTCTGCTATTCTGCAACTGGATTCTGCAACAAATAGTGTGCATCTGTCATACGAATATGGGTCGGCTAGGACCACAGGCGCGAATCGGTTTGTGTCTGAGCCATGTATTTTATTTAGATGGCTCAGCCAAATAAGTAGTTGATAGTGTGTAGCCATTTCTATCGTATAAATATTTCAGATTGGAACTGACCGTGTAAATGGCCATTGCATTTATTTTGTTGGTTCTGTGTGCGTGCGTGCGTGCGTGCGTGCGTGCGTGCGTGCGTGCGTGTTGGTGTGTGTGTGTGTGTGTGTGTGTGTGTGTGTGTGTGTGTGCGTGCGTGCGTGCGTGCGTGCGTGTGTGTGTGTGTGGAAAGTAATGGATTA
>NW_014577332.1:137534-159326 GCF_000485595.1 Priapulus caudatus | reverse complement strand
CGGTCCCTTGCCATCACAGAGATACACGCACCGAGAAGTTGACGTCAAAGTGTTGGGAAGTATCATGATATAACCGTATCAGCCATAATATTATAATGTATAATATGATACTCTGGATGATATCAGATGATTGTAGTAGACTTGTGAATGAGTAGATATGGATGATGGTTAGAAAGTCTTGGAGAATCGGGTCGGCGCCCGTTGCGCCGGCTGGGAGCGATGACGTGTAGGGGGCCGAGAGTGAGTTTTATAGATGTTGTAATGATATGGATAATTGTGATTGTGGGCTTCGGGCGATATTTCAGGCGGAGAGTAGCGTACGGGCAAAGCAAAGAGAGAGAAAGGCGGAGATTGGAAAAGAGTGGTGACGGCAGAAGGTTGGAGAGATGTTAATGCAAGGAAAGTAGAGAGTGACAGTACGGAAGTGTGAACTTAAAAAACCCAATTTGGATGATTATCTATATATTTTAGAGTGTTCAGCTGATCAATGATAGAAGATTGCAGATATACATAGACAGATTTAAAACCGTGCACAGCGAGATTTAAGATTTCCGCAACAGTGACGGGCGTGCCGGCCATTTTTTGATGGCCAGTCTCCACATGCCATAGCAGCATACAGTAGTTTACACATTCTTCGGGGGGCAGACGTATAAGCAGCAGTTTAGACACTAACCATTTTAGTTCATTAGAATCCACAGCACTAGTAAAAGGAAAAAATCTACTGAGTCTTCCAAGATTCTACTAAGTCCTGCCGTAAGAACTCTGACTAGGCGCAGAGCACGCAGCATGTGATTTGCCAAGGAGGTATGGGGTAGGAGTAGAGAGGTGGAAGCCCCCTTCTGCTATGGGGTACAGGGTCTCTCCCAGGGCTACAAGCGGGTGTCCCCAGAACAAGGTTTTGTAAAAGACATTCAATTGTATAAATCAGCGATGTAACACTTTGATATGCGATCATAAAATTTAAATTAAATTGAAATAATTTTAATTTCGACAATAAAAATCTTCGGCTTCCTTTTGATGAGGAATCTTGGGACTTCCTCACTTATCACAGTAAACGGAATTTGGCCTCATTTATAGTAACAAACTGATTCCCGGCCGCGTTGTATCTGGCTATCGTCATAATGAACCTCTGCGGCCCTGTTCGGCGTAATGGTAAGTGCTGCCGACATCTTAACCCATTGGCCTTGTCAAGCTGGCAGACGTAAGCGTGTAGGGGCCTGCCGTTTTTTCAATAGCTATGTGCCATTATCTAATGGGGCGTGCCGATTACTAATCGCTGGTTAGATGGCGGCGTTCAACTGTCGGTATTCATTCCCTAAAACAATGCCGTCTACGTTACGAAGTCGGAAAACCATAAATGAATTGAAATCAAGAGTTGCCAAAGTAGTAGGTGCAAAAGACATTCTGGGAGCCGGAAAAGAGCTTGATCTTGCCGTCACGTAACGCTTGCGCCTGCCCATGTGCACGTAAACGTACGCGTGTGCACGCAATCACAGTGCTGTCGCGTAGTGCGTGAATGTTCTGGGCAGGTAACACGTGTATGCGTGGTCGAGATAATGCCAGAGTGAGCCGAGAGACCGACCTGTGCAACTGTACAAGTGTGGCTGTGCGTGCATAGGCAATCTACAAAGTGTGTGCAAGTGGTGTGCACGTACAAGGTCTGCCGTGCGGACGTCTAAACGTGATGCATGCCGTGCGTCCCTCCCACAGGGCCATCGAACTGGACCACCCCGGCAGTGCACGTACAATGCGTGCGTGCATAGCACGTACATGTGCTGTGTGATCTGTGCCTGCGTTGTGCAAGTAACGTGCGTGCGGCGTACACAGGGCGTGCGTAATGCACGTAACATGTGCGTGCGTGCTGTGATGTCTACGGGGTGTGGTGTGCAGGTACACGTGCGCTGCTGGCGGCTGTGCATGCTACACCGTACGTGCGTACGTCAGGCACGTACATGTGTGTCGTGGGAGAAATGCGTGTGCACGTTCACGTGCGCTCAGTGCACGTACACGTGTATGCGTGCGTGCGTGGCTGCACGTACATGTGCTGTGCAGTACATGTGCGTGCGCTGGATGCGTGGTGGATCTGCGTGTGCACGTACACGATGCGTGGCGTGGGACGTACACGTGGTGTCGCAGTGCAGAACTATCCGCCGTGGGTGCCCGCGTGCGTGCGTGCCGTCCGTGCGTAGTGCGGCGTGAATGTACGCTACACGTGTGTGCAGGGGTGTGCACGTAAACGGGCCAGATGCGCGTGTGGTGCGTGCGCCACTACACGTGCGTGCGTGCATGGCGACGTTACACGTAGTGTCGCGTGGTCGTGCAGTACACATGCTGTTGCCGTGCATAGGCACGTACGATGTGCGTGTGTGTGTGCTGCGTCGCTGCACGTACACTGCGGTGTGTTGCGGCGTAGTGGTACGTGGTGGTGAGGTACACGTCCTGCGTGATCGTCGTGCTATGTACACGTACAGTGCTACGTCAGCGTTCGCTACATTGTGTGCGTAGATTGTGCTGCACGTACACCGTAGCGCCGGTGCATTGTACACGTGCGTGCTAGATGCACGGTGGCACGTACACGGTGTGCGCTGCGGTCGTGTTGCACGTACATGGTGCTGCGTGGATCGCTGTGCACTACACTGCGCGCGTGCATGGCTGCACTACTGTCCACTGTGCGTGGCACGTACACGTCTGTGTCCGGTGCAAGTGGGTGCTGGCACGTGCCGTTCGCGTGCGTAGTGCACGTACACGGTGTGCTGCGTGAGTTCACTGTACACGTCGCGTAGTTCCGATTACATGCGTCGTTGCGTTGCGTTCGATCAAACCTCTTCTTTGATGCCACACACCTTTCAATCTTCTCTAATTCTGTTGTCACTTTGGGCCCCACTTCTGTGAAAGTGCATTGGGTGCTGTCTTATCATAGCAACCTGCGAGATTTTACTCCTCGCATTGCTCCTTCCATTAGTTGGGAGCGGTGGAGGGCGAGCGCCGTCCAAATATTTCCACATAAATAACCTTGATGTAGTATAAATTATTTTACTATTGCGATAAGGATGTAGCCCTACTGATGAGTTCATACTTTTGATAATGACTGCTTTTTTTCCAGTAACCAGATGCGATGTGGTATTGCGAAATGTAAATACGGAGACTATAACTGATGTTAGTTGCGTATCTTTTCTTTTTACAATAGAACTCCGTTTTTTTCAATTTAGTCAACACAGGAACTGTTTCAACGCGATCGATTGGTTATTACTTAATAGACTGGGTTACGGTGTGGGCCATTGTTTAACAATGTTATTACTGCCCGTTAGGGTTTGCATGCTTAGGGCGTGCAGAGTAGGTTTCTACTCTGTACCTAAGAGAATGGTCTGTCTAACCAGGGGAAATTTGTTAAGGAATGATTATATATAGCCTACTTCTTATTTGGCGGTTGAGGCGCGCTAGGTAAATCGATGGGAAATACTGACGGCGTGAGACACGGGCGGAATATAACTAGTCCCGCCGGAAACTAAACTACGCTATGGCCGAATCTAACTAAGTCTTCTGGCTTATTTCTGTCTCGCGATAAGGCTTAGCAGTTATGTCGAACCCTGGTATAGTAAGGCCGTGATACCTCTCTTCACCTGTTTCTGCCAGAGCACCTCTGATGAGTACCGCTCCAATGTTAAAGACGGCGATGCTCATCATACATCAGAAGGGCCTGATCGCTGCGAATCAGCACTTGGGTGACCCCACCGAGAATGCTGTGACTCTGCTTCCAATTATGCATAGACCAGCGTGGAATGTAAAACCAGCGCCTGTTAATGCTGCCCTCAGTCCTTCACCCACAACCACAGGATCAGAAACAAGGGGCCACTACTATAATCATGAGTAACCATTATACATGAAATAATCCTAACTCATGCATCCGATCCTCATGTGACCCAACACCTGACACTCAGGATTTGTTAAATATGCCACCCGCCAAGCAACACCCTCTCCTTACTAATGGATAGTACATCCGCCGGACATGCTTCACATACTATCTTTCCACTTGGCCGAGAAAATCCGATACCACGAGTGGCACTCGCGGGTACTGCTTGGTTGAAGCAGGGGTGGCAACAATGCTCACGTGGCCGGCCCTCAAAAATGGGCTGACACCTGCACATGGCGCCACCCTGACGATAGTTACCTTGAACAGTTCGCTTGGCGGGTGGAGCGACTCGACGGCGTTAGGAACTTGCTTCTTGTCCAGCAGCTGTTCTGTTATGACACTCCTATGATAGATCTGCGCGTTCTTCATCAGGCCATGTTCATCCTCGGTCGGCACCTAGGCAACGTTTTACACGGACGATCACAACAGCTGCCCGTACAGTCACAGAATTAATTAACTTCGTTAAGTATATATGCCATGCGTAGTGGACACTGCAAATGCATCGGCGAGACACATGCAAGCATGCAGTGTTTACTCACATTTTAGGTTACATAGGAGTACTCTGTAGCCTTTAGCTTCCACAGTGGTAAAAAATATTATAAACTATGAGTAGTATATGTATAAATATATAATAACCAGTTTAGAACGATGGTAACGCGACTTTCTGGATCTTGCTGTGGAGACTACCTGAGGACGCGCCGGTGAGATGTTTATTAGAATGAGGGAACGATGCGACTCGGCTCGCGGAATTGTTATCTGAGTCTCTCCGGATTTTTTTGAACGATGCGTCCTCCCATGTAACGTCAAAGAAGTGCTTCCAACTGTCAGGAGACTGGGGCAGATGAGGTAGCACATTCTTTTAGGGAGGACGGGTCTCGGGGATCCCCCAAAATTATTTTGTAAAATTTGGGTCAGGGCGGATAGGGCCATTTTCCTTGTACACTTCTGAGAGGAAAATCCAGTCTTAGTACATGTCATGTTCTTAGTTAAAAGACGAAGTTCGGTGACTAACATTTCAAAAGTCTTGTATTTTCTATGAAAGTCAATTTTTTAATGTCGGCGTTAAACCTTAAAGCATGATTAATTATATACATAGATAACCCCATATTTATTGGAAAGTTCCGTTACTTCTTTGTAAAAATATTGACATAATTTTCTGAACTTATTTATGAAAAAATTGAAATATAAAAATTCCGGCGCCATTTTTTGAACACAAAAAGTTAATTCACCCTAACTTTTTATTCGTTTTTTTTTGCATCAATGCTCCAAGAATGACTAAAAAAAAGAAAACCAAAACCCGGGAAATCGAGATCGTTGGAAAGGAATTTCTCATGCCTGAGGCAAACCTGCTGCATTGGGCCCTTAATCCAGGATTCACGCTGATCCCTTGTGCGATTTTTGTTTGGGAGGCGAAAAGGTTTGTGGCAACAATCAACAAATTGACTGTCATCTTCCTATCATACACATCCAACTAACTACTATCATATGGCGTGTACACCTCACCTCCACCAGTTATCTGCGGGCGCAGTTCGGCCTCGTGAGCTGTAGCCAGGCAAGGATCCCACGGTTACGTCCATCCCTCACGCAGGGATGTCGCCATCGATGCACTCCTGTGTTGAGCGCAAAACACCAGTTCTGTGGCTACAGTGCGCTTCATGGTGACCACCAATGAGACTGGATTTTCCTCCGTGCCTGCGGTGGAGTTAAGCAGACAGCGTAATGCAACCATAATTACACACACCTAAGCCTGGTGCCTGAGTGCAGCAGAAGGTAACAAACATGGTCAACATAAGCCTGTGTGCACTGAGCTTACAGAGACAGTTGAACACATGGTCACACACAACCTGGTCCTGAGTGCAGCAGACAAGGTAAAACAGCATGGTCACACACTAACCCTGGTGCCCGGTTGCCACGTTATGTCGATACAGATGCCAGACAAGCGACTTTGAACACGTTAAAACAGTCACAGACATACATCCGGGTCACACGTAGATAAGCTGGTATGCGTGCGCTATTTTAAATGGTGGCACGATGGAAATTGTGGCCCACATATCACCTTGCAAGGCCTGTGATACGAATTAGAGTAGCTCAGATCCCGCTGCAGAGAGAGGCTCCAACGGTAGCAGGAATGGCTCTGGCAACACACTTCCATGATTGCATAAACCTGTCTGACCATATCAACTCTGACGCGCTCGGCTTGGATTTCCGTCGACCTCGGGCCGTGCCAGATTGCCTCACTTCAAGCTAGCACGGGCCATACTTACTATCTCAGACTGTTTTGCACAGCACCGTAACCCTCCTAGCATTATCATCCGATACTTAACCCTGTAGCCAGGCTCCAAACTGCCGCTGCGTTTTGGTGCACCCAGACACGAACAGCAATGCCAACGGATTGCGCTTGCGCTACCAGTTTCTTAGTGAGGCAGACAGCACAAAACAAGGATGCTTACCGGACTTCTTCAGCAGGTCCAAGTCCGTGCCAGATACCAAGATCTTTGTCTTCCTCATGTTCACCCGCAGGCCGGCCCTTCTTCTCCATCCCCGACTTCCACATGTCCACCTTCTCTAACAGCTCCTCCAAGGACTCGGCGATTACCACCAAGTCGTCTGCATAGAGCAGCTCCCATGGGCAGCCTTCGCTGAACTCTATGGAAAGGGCCTTCAGCACGATGATGAAAAGCAACGGGCTCAGAACTAAGCCCTGATGCCCCCCTACTCAAACACCAAACTCCTAGCTGTACTCGACCCCGACTCTCACTCTGCTTCTCACGTCCGTGTATATGGGCTAGACCAGCCGGACCAGCCACTCGTCGATCCAGAGCTTGCGCATTGCCCACCAGATAACGTCCCAAGGGACACGGTCGAATGCCTTCTCCAGGTCGATGAAGGCCATGTAGTGTGGTTTGTTCGCCGCCATGTATTTCTCCTGTAGCTGACGAACGATAAAGATCGCGTCAGTAGTGCCACGGCCCGACATGAAGCCAAACTGCATGTCGTCGATCCCCACTTTTTTCCTGATAAATCCCTCTACCACTCGCTCAAGCACCTTCATCACTTGATCAATCAACTTCAGGTTTCTGTAGTTTCCTCTGTCCAGAGCATCGCTCTCTCCCTTAAACAAGTTGACAATGTAGCTTTCCTGCCATTCAGTCGGAATCCGGCCCTCGGATATGATGGTCTCAACGAGACCACGCACCAAGACCGCACCAGCTTCCCCGGCAGGCTTCAGCATCTCACCAACGATACCAGATGGCCCGGCGGCTTTGCCGAGAGACATCTTGTGGATGGCTTTGGTTATCATTCCTGTGGTGATTGGTTCACAAGGGCCTTCAACTGGAGATTCCTCTGACAAATCCTTGGGGTTCCACTCAAACTCCACATTAAGCAGCCGCTCGTAGTGTTGCTTCCAAGCTTGCTTCTTGGCATCCACATCAAGCGAGAGTTCGCCAGCGTCATTCTTGACAGGTTTCTCCCCCGAGATATCTTGGTTGTCAAGCCGCATTTGTTTGGCGAGCCGGTAGATGTCTGCCGTCTTGGGGTTGATTTTTTCCAGAACAACCTTCTCAGCTTCGTTCTTGGCATGATGAACCGCACGATTGGAGACTCGCTTGGCTGCTTTGTACGCTTCACGGCTACCCCCAGCCTTCCACGCCTTCCAACATCTTCGCCTCTCCCTCACTGCACTATCCACCAAGTCGTTCCACCACCATGTCTGCTTTCTCCATTGGTGTTTCGAAGAGACACCACACACCTGCTCCGTCACCTTCAACAGGTTGTCCTTCAGCGAAGACCATCGCTCATCTACTGTGATCGGCTGGGACTCGACGTGTTCCTGTGTCTTTGCAACGCAAACTTCTGAGAACTCAACTTGTTTCTCTGGGTCACGTAGCTTCCACACCTTGACACGGGGCACAAACTTGCGCTTGGATTGTGGACGGATGCAGACTGTAAAGTCTCCGACCACTAGTCTATGCTGCGATGCACACTCCTCCCCTAGGATGACCTTAACATTTGACACCTGTCTTCTGAAATTGCGCCGGTACAGGATGAGGCCGATCTCTGTAGCGGCTGTTCTAGACTGGTANAGTTTATTATAATTGACAATGACAATACCTCTAGGGCCTAGACATTCTAAAAACGCTCCGAAAGTCGTCAATGTTGTACTAGGCTGATACAACATCATCAGCATAGAACATGATCCTAGGCTTGGAAGGACGACGTTGGGCGGCAACTACGAGCACCGTAGCTTCCTTGAGCAAATCTAACGATGGTGACAGAATCTCGTCCTCGTCATCAAACAGAAACTCTACGAATACGTTAAACAGCGCAGCTTTGTTCATGTTTGCTACCGCCATGTTGGATCCGGTGCAGGTCATAGCATTTGTTTGGTCGGGTCAGGATCACATGATCTCGATCCGACGGATTCGTCCCAAACAAACGCGCCCTAGTTTCAAAATGTACCGCTCTCTCGGTAGTGGCGCCATCTATCGGGAAAAAAATCGTCTTCTATTACTGGACATCATCTCTATCCTTGAGCCCATTGTTTTACCAATGTATAACCAGGACACAGCCCTCAGCTTAACATTAGAATATGGCACATACGGCCTCGAGTTGCTCGACCTGCTGCTGTTTACCTTTCATCACCATCTGCCCACTAGTGATTTTTTTTTTTACATTGGAACTGATTAGTGCCTTCATACTTGTAAAGCTCAAACACGTCTGTAAACTGCTTCGTGCGTGTATGACAGAAAGTAATTTGATGTGATAAATGTCTGTGGCGATGTCCGATTTTAAAATTCATTAGTAAAACCATATATACTAACTATACATCCAATTTAGTGCTAGTGGATGACATAAAGTGACAGAACAACACAACAACATTCAACTGGCTCATCATAGAATATATTCTTTGCAGACAGGTTCTACAAGCAACGACTCATCATCATCCTAGTTTTGATTATCCAGGCCTGAATTAAACCTCTACCGAGGGTGTGGCCTATCTGACTTGTCTTCCTTGAAGACGCCCTCTCCACGCAGAGCGGTTATGAGGGTCCGTAGAATCCATGCCAAGCTTTGCTCGGTCATTCTTTACCACGTCATCCCATGTCTTCTTTGGTCTGCCTGCTCTCTTCTGCGCAACCACCTCAATCTTGCGCGCCCTGGCGATCCAGCCTATGCCACGCTCCACATGCCCGAGCCACCGCAACCTATTAGAACGGAGCACCATGTCCACATCTTGGATGCCCAGCTTCGCGAGAAGGGAGTCAGAGCTGACTTCGTCTTTAGCCTTGACGTTGCAGATCCAGCGAATCATGGCGCGGTCGTTTCGCCGAAGACGGTTTAGGTCTTCCGCCTTCGTGGCCCACGTCTCAGAAGCATGCAGCATCGAGCTCCTCACACACGTCGAATACACACGACCCCGGGTGAGCAGTGGTAGATGGCGGTTGGTAAGAAGTGGTAGCAGCTGCCGGAATTTGCCCCATGCACATTTGCAGCGCGTGATAGTAGCTAGCTTGCAGCCTCCCCCTGCAGAGAGCATGTCTCCAAGGTAGCACCAATCATCACCTGCTGCATCGGTCTCCCATCGATCGGCCGTGCAGTGCTTAGGCAGCGGGCACACTTGAACTCAGGGTCTTGGTGTAGCGGGCCCAAACTGCCGCTGCATTTCTTGTGCACCCAGAACGAGCAGCCAATGCAACGGATTGCGTTGCCACCAGTTCCTGTGAGGCAGACAGCACAAGGATGCTTACCGGACTTCTTCAGCAGTCCACACGTCCGTGCCAGATAGCACCAACGATCTCTTGTCTTCCCCATGTTTACCGCAGCGTTGCCCTTTTCCTTCCGCCTCTCCATCGCCGACTCCCATGTCCACCTTCTCTAGACAGCTCCTCGAGGACTCGGCGAATTGCCACAGGTCGCATCGAAGGAGACGGTGTCCTTTCGCCAGAACTTCCATGGAGAGGGCCTTCCAGGCACATATTGACTGAAAAGAACCGGGCTGCAGAAACTGAGCCTATGCACTCCTACTCCCCAACCGAAACTCCGTCGCTGTGTGGGGTGGAGGTGGTGGGTGTTACTGCGACCCGACTTCTCACTCTGCTTCTCACGTCAGAGTACATGACTGACCAGCCCGGACCAGTCCACTCGTCGATACCGCGCGAGTCTTGCGCCATCGACCGACAGATGGCGTCCCATGAGGGACACGCCGCGAATGCCTTCGCCAGGTCGATGAAGGCCATGCTAGAGTGGTTTGTGTCGCGCGCCACTGTATTTCTCCTGTAGCTGCGAACAGATAAAAGCTACGTCTACACGACGAACGCTTAGACTCGAGTTAACGCGTCTACACGGAAGGCCTTAACTCAAAGTTAATGGTAACTCGAGTTAGCGTTAACTCGAGTTAGCTTACCTCGCCAGTTCGATCCCGAGGTTAAGCGCTAACTCGGTTCTAAGGCCCGTGTAGACGCTGTTCTAACTCGAGTTAGCATAACCTCCACGATCAGGCGGCCGCCCGACCCGCAGCCACTAGTACCGGACTGTACTGTACACCACTCACGCACACGCACGCCACGCTAACTGCACACGCACCGCACCACACTACATGCACGCACGTACTACGTGCACACGGCACGCAGCGCACGTAGTGCCACGCAGCGTGTACAGTGCACCACTGCGACGCACGCACGCCACGCTACCGAACAGCTGTACCTGCACAGCACTGAGCGCACGTACCGAACGTGTACCTTGCATCACCGCGCGCACGCAGCACGTGTACGTGCACATGCCACTCACGGCACGCACGCACGCACGTGGTACGTGCACATCGCACGCCCGACCGTGATACTGTGCACACGCACGCACGTGTTCGTGCCACGCACGCACGCCGCACAGAACGCAGCGCGGCAACGTGTACGTACACACCGTACGCAGCCACGCACGTGATGATACGGTGCACACGCACGCACAAGCACCACACACGCCAACGCAGTTTACATACACCACGCACGCACAGCTGTCATAAAAACTCGGGCAATTTAATCGCTAACGGGTGTTGTCGTGTAGACGCTACATAATCGCTAACTCGAGTTAATGCTTAACTCGAGTTAAGGTTCGTCGTGTAGACGAGGCTAAAGATCGCGTCAGTAGTGCCACGGCCCGGCATGAAGCCAAACTGCATGTGGTCGATCCCCACTCTCTTCCTGATAAATCCCTCTACCACTCGCTCAAGCACCTTCATCACTTGATCAATCAACTTCAGGCACCTGTAGTTCCCTCTGTCCAGAGCATCGACCTTTCCCTTAAACAAGTTGACAATGTAGCTTTCCTGCCATTCAGTCGGAATCCGGCCCTCGGATATGATGGTCTCAACGAGACCACACACCAAGACCGCACCAGCTTCACCAGCAGGCTTCAGCATCTCAGCAACGATACCAGACACCCTTGTCTGTAGCTAGATTTAGTGTGTAGTGCGCAACCTTTAGTTTACCCTGTGTGATTTGTACGTGTTTTAGTGAGTATATAATATACGGTGAAACGGCAGTTTGTTAACTACATCCCTCTACTCTCATTTTATTCCTGCTTTACACACAATTACACGGCGCACATAGCACGCAAGCTACAGCGCACAGTTGTCTGGCAGCCGAAATTATCCAGCGACTACAATAACGATGTAGATAATCACGTCTTCTAGTGACATCATAATGCATGACCAGCTGCTGACATCATTGCATATCATTATTTCATCAAGTGAAAAATTTAATTAAGACCAAACAGACAGCAAACTGTAACATTTCTTGCTAAAACTTTGCAAAGTTCTTGACATAAGAGTGGAAGTTAAACAACACCTGCCTTCCATCATGCTGTGGAATGTTTGACAACAACGTTCAAGTTTCACCATTCACATCGTGACTAATGCTGACAATCTCAGCATGAAAACCTTATTTGGAAATAACAACCATACAGATAAAACTAATAATGTACGCAGTATAAGAAATTTTTTAGAGCCATGTGTTTATGAAAACCTTTGTACGTAAGTAGCCTTCACTTGTAAAACGTTTTCGTAACTCTTAAAACGCAAATAATAAAAACAAATATGTGACAAAGCAATTAAAAACAATTTAATCTTTTTCCTGAGGTAACTATAACAGATTGTGTTTAAAATGCTTAAACCTGGTAGGCCTAACCCCGTGGTTGCCCTAGCCACCAGTTATCAAAGACATATACCCCGACTAGATGACCATAATACGTACTACATGTTAAAAATGATTTGCTCATGATTGCGCATGTCACCACATCTCACAACCTTTCATCTAATTCTGCTGGGTTATAGACACCCACCACATGTACACGGCCCATACACACTATCAACCAGTGAAAAAAATACACAGGGGCACGGGGTGATTTAGCCCCCGAAATGCCAAAAAGAGCCCCGGAAATGCCAAAAAGAACCCCCGTAAATTTGCATAGAGTTCAATGCAAACCAAATTTTAGAGTGCTATTTCCATGCACGCGAGCTTGAAAAGTAGCCCCCGAAAAATAAATTATATTTTTTTTCCTGCTATCAACCTACCAACCACCTAGTCAGATGAGAATGTTAATGGGGTGGGGTCACATCATGCCACCACAGTGCCGACCTCAACATTCTGGCTCTGCCTCCACGTATTATTCCACTAGAGCAAGTGCGCTTAGCAATGCTTTGATACTTCAATACTAGATCGTATGTCTGCTTTCCTTATAGTCTGGCCTTTGTGTTTTTCAGCTTCTGTTGAAGAACTTTATAGTAGGCTGGGTGCACCTGAAGAACAAAATGAGCAGTCATGCATACACTGCAGTTATCATATTACATATACATCCATAAATGCACTGACACATATAAACTATTACATAAGTATTATATTTGCCAAAATATACTATAGTTTTTTCTCCCTGCCTGTTAATTTTGTCCTGCCTAGGTTAAAACTGCCTGTTAAATGCTCAGATTCCCTAAGGAGACATCTAACACTGATATATCACAGAATTAGCTAACACTGCCAATGCAGATGCGTGCACTTCTACCTCTGACTTGTTCATGGGTTCTTTCTGGACGGATTCGAAGATTCGTGTGTAGACGTTACCATCGTAGCAGCCCAAGACAGAGTTCAACATGACGTCTGGGTGCTCATATGCATCCATCAAAGCCACTGCATTGGGCCTATCATTGAAAACAACAGGGGATAGTGAATCACTGACTGACCAATCAGCTTTGCTAGACGGACAAGCAGCACTAGCCAATTGCAGTGATGCGACATGTTCTCAAATCACTGCTTAGTGACACAGTGCCATATAGTGGACATTTTAGCATACATAAGTACACACGCACGCACGCACGCACGCACGCACGCACGCACGCACACACGCACACACACACATGTATATTTATATATACAAACTAGGTGAGCTTAACCATTCAATAATACTCAAGGACGTTATTCTGCTTAAGACTACACACAACAGCATTTATATCAGGACTGATTATGAATAAAAAACGAACAAATGTTTTTTACCTTATCACCGTGAATGTTTGCAGCATCTCCTCCGCTGCCCACTGAGTTTGCTCAGCTGTCAGGACTCCTGCCTATCACAACACACAATTAGCTATAAAGATAACCTTAGATATCAAACGCGCAAAATTTACTGAGCAAAACCCATCAACAAATGAAAGCAACATGAGGTTGAGCAAAGGAGATTGCAAAATTTACCCTTAAATCTACATGGAAACATGTACATGCTTTTGTATGTGTAAATGATCGAATAATAATAATAATGATAATAACAATAATAATAATAATAATCATCATCATCATCATCATCATCATAATCATAATAATAAAAGCTTTATTGCATTGAAAGTTACTATTTAAATTTTTAAATAAAATAAGTTTGAAATAGTCTCCAGTTTGTTGAATTTTATTGTTTAGACCTGGTTTAACGTTAGTGTAAAGGTTGAATTTGGTAAAAATGAGAAATGATTCCATCTTTATACAAATTGCTTTAGTAGACAGGTCGAATGTGGGTAGCAATTACATTACTAACAAATCTAAATTGGAACTCCATTCGTCATGTGCCAACTTTCAATCTTTAAAAAGCAGCAACTAGAAGCGACAGAAATGCGCTACTGCCATCTATTACAGACATCTTGTAACCTCACGATCAGCTTGCTATCTCTCAGCCGAGCCCATAGAGCAGTCACACGCGGCGACGCTACAGCCTACATGCATCGGTTAACACTGCAGTTACTAGGTACACTCACCTGTAGGAACTGCCCACTGCTTCGCGTGATGGCATAGGTAGCCTGCAGGGTGAGGAGAGCTGTGAAGATGCGGGCAAGGTGCGGTGAGACGGTGAGGGTGGCGACGCCTGCAGCGAACGCTCGCAGCAGGTAGAGTTCACTGTGAGCCTTCGCCGCATCTACCAGCAGCACACTGCTGAGGTCATACGCCTCCATGGCGTCACGCGCCCCCGCTGCCGCACAACGCTCCATCCGCAGCGCCACGTGCCTAATCATCCTGCAATATGGTGGGGCAGACGTGTGAAACAATTGTGGATTTTGTGGTAATTGCAGCAAAATTGGCGTATATCATCTTAAGGGCATACTAAATGATTCACTGTTCACACTAAATAGTTCACCGTTAACAATAGCTCACTGTCTCAAGGTATCATCCTCCTCCACCCTTTGATCACGATTTGTTTCTTCTTACTGAGGGACATGGATTGCCAGTGACACTGTGCATGGTCACTGTCAGACTATCTCACATAATTATCAGTGGTATTTTCACCTCAACTTTACCTTTTTTAGGCATTATTTTAACCATTTTTAGATGGTGCAGATCGATTTGTTCAGGGCAGAAAAAAGACGAACGGACGACGGACGGATTTGCAAACACGATCGAAATGACGCGAGCACAGACTGCCTTCACTACTGCTCAGTCAGACGACAGGTGGGAAGCCATCGCTAGTGAATTCACTCAAACAAATTTAACATGAATGCAACAGTCATCATTAATCGTGGTATATCGGAGAGGTTGTGCCTGGCCAAGCCATTCATACCTTAGACATAAACGTTATTACAGAAAGCACTCTACTCAAAGGTATTCACTTGTCAACCGAATCATGAACGCTTCCGACAAGTTTATTTTTGCATTGGCTGTGAGGAGTGAACTTACGCAGCAGCCCTGCCTTCAAACGCCTTTAGCACCTTCGCGGGGTTGGCAAACTCGGCCGATGCTCTAATGTCCGACGTGTAGGCGGGCTGGCCGAGGTACTGGATGCTGTCTGCCACTCTTCTGCCAGCTCGTACAGCTGCCAGCTGCTTCAGCAGATGCCTATACGCAGAGAAACACGTCACGGCGTGCCAGCACGCGCGTTTGCTAACGGCACACGCTACTCTGGGTGCCGACATCACAATTACCGTCATTTTGACAGTTGTTTGCGCAGCTGCCATTACACAGGTTGATTGTTACTGTCGGCAGACGCTACAGCAGTTGCCGACGTCACTATTACCATCATTTTTACTGTTTTTACGGCTGTTTGTGTAGCTTGATTGTCACAGGTTGATTGTCGTTATCCTAGCTGGCTGCTCACCTTCCTGCCTCCAGGTACATGACTGTGTTTTCACCCTCTGCCGTGCACAGTGCCTTTGCATAGTCAGCGATGCCGGGCAGCTCGCTGGCAGTGAGGGCGCCGTGGCCGCCGCACGCCATCCTCACCGCGTCGCATCCCTGCCACGCCTGCTCCGAACACAGCGCCTTCAGCCCGGCCGACACCGAGTGAAGCTGAAACCATGCGAAGCATCAGTCAGACACGTCGTCGTAGCAATGCCTGCTCCGAACACAGCGCCTTCAGCCCGGCCGACACCGAGTGAAGCTGAAACCATGCGAAGCATCAGTCAGACACGTCGTCGTAGCAATGCCTGCTCCGAACACAGCGCCTTCAGCCCGGCCGACACCGAGTGAAGCTGAAACCATGCGAAGCATCAGTCAGACACGTCGTCGTAGCAATGCCTGCTCCGAACACAGCGCCTTCAGCCCGGCCGACACCGAGTGAAGCTGAAACCATGCGAAGCATCAGTCAGACACGTCGTCGTAGCAATGCCTGCTCCGAACACAGCGCCTTCAGCCCGGCCGACACCGAGTGAAGCTTATTCCTGTCACCTCATTCGTATTTCTGTTTATTCTTCTTTCTATTTCTTTTTTTGTTATTTCTCATGTCTTATTTCTGTTTCTGGCTCGTCTCTGCAGCTGAGTGCGGACGGCGTGTACACGCGCCGTGGCTCTGAGAAGGGTGGCTACGCGTCGATGGTGATGATGCGTGTCATGTTCATCGCGCTCTGCGAGGACAACCTGTCCAAGGCGCTGACAATCGCGACGCGCTACAGCTGTGTGGCCGACGCATGCACGGCTGCGGCCCGGGTGAGACAGCCACGCGCGCGCTCCGCTAGTGGAGATGCGGCTTGTAGCGGGGACTCGCTACAACTGTGTGCGCCGGCAGTGCACGCCGCGGCCCGGGTGAGACGAGCCACGCTCGCCGCTCCCTCTAGGGGATGCGTTTGTAGGGGGGACACGCTACAGCTGTGTGCGCCGGCAGTGCACGCCGCGGCCCGGGTAGACAGCCATGCTCGCCGCTCCGCTAGGTCGGATGCGGCTTGTAGGGGGGACACGCTACAGCTGTGTGCGCCGGCAGTGCACGCTGCGGCCCGGGTGAGACAGCCACGCTCGCCGCTCCCTCTAGTGGGATGCGGCTTGTAGGGGCGGACACGCTACAGCTGGTGTGCGCGGCAGTGCACGCCGCGGCCCGGGTGAGACAGCCACGCTCGCCGCTCCCGCTAGTGGGATGCGGCTTGTAGGGGGGACACGCTACAGCTGTGTGCGCCGGCAGTGCACGCCGCGGCCCGGGTGAGACAGCCACGCTCGCCGCTCCGCTAGTGGGATGCGGCTTGTAGGGGGACGCGCTACAGCTGTGTGCGCGCGGCAGTGCACGCTGCGGCCCGGTGAGACAGCCACACTCGCCGCTCCCGCTGGGATGCGGCTTGTAGGGGGACGCGCTACAGCTGTGTGCGCCGGCAGTGCACGCCGCGGCCCGGGTGAGACAGCCACACTCACCGCTCCCTCTAATGGGCTGCGGCTTGTAGGGGGGGAGGGAATGTTGATATAGCCAATATTGGCATTTATGGACCCTGTATACGAATCTTTAAGACATCCTATATAAACAGGTGGCCATTCAATGGGGGGGGGGGCGTTATCGTGTTACTGCCATTAAAGTGAAATTCCGGTAGTGTCTTTATAGAAACGTGTCTATTTTATAGCGATTACCCTAACACCAGTTTAACTGTATCGTAGTAGAAGCACATTTACAGCGTATTTAAACACGTTGGTATGGCCGTTCATATTATATCGTCATATTGAGTGTTCTCTTGTTGAATGGCTGCATGCTGGATTGTCGGGTGCATTATTTCTCCTGTGTGGTCGTCGCTCGTGAACAGGAGAGTCAGTCATTGCATTATCAGACGCAGCAGATGAACTCTTCCCTTGGATTGCCATGACCTTCTCTTTCCTATTTCTCCGAAACACGTAGAAGAGGTGTACAACGCCAGAACAGAGGAGATGAATGAAGGAAACTACTCCAACCTGGCCGAGGTAGAGACACGGGCGAAATTAGAACGGGGGGCGGGGCCCCACTCCTTTGCCCGTGATTCACAGGACACTACACTCTCCTTTTTGGCATGTCGTTGTCTGCCTGTGATAGTTAGAAAACCAAGTGACTGTTTCCATACATTCTTCCAACTGTACACTCGCACTAGATGTGTCTGAACCTTTTTCTCAATGTGTTTATCGCGTAAAAACCTCCATGTGATGGATTTGATCTTGATTGTTAGTGATTGATGATAATATGGCTACGACGTGTCCGACCGATGGTCTGCATGGTTTCAAGCTTCACTCAGTCTTTGCCGGGCTGAAGGCGCTGTGTTCAGAGCAGGCGTTGCTGTGACGACTCACTGACCGATGGTTTCGCATGGTTTCAAGCTTCACTCAGTCTTTGCCGGCTGAAGGCGCTGTGTTCGGAGCAGGCCATGCTACGACGGACGTGTCTGACTGATGTTCGTCCATTGGGTTAGCTTCACTCAGTGTCGGCCGGGCTGAAGGCGCTGGTGTTCGGAGCAGGCATTGCTCGACGACGCTGTCTGGACTGATGCTTCGCATGCGTTCAGCTGTCACTTCGGTGTCGGCCGGGCTGAAGCGCTGTGGTCTCGGAGCAAGCATTGCTACGACGAGTGTCTGATGATGCTTCGCATGGTTTCAGCTTCACTCGGATGTCGGCCGGTGAAGGGCGCTGTGTTCGGAGCAGGCCATTTGCTACGACGACGTTGTCTGACTGATGCTTCGCATGCGTTTCAGCCCTTCACTCGGTGTCGGCCGGGCTAAGCGCGCTGTTTCGGGAGCAAGGCATTGCGCCTACGACGACGTGTCTGACTTGGATGCTTCGCATGGTTTCAGCTCACTCGGGTCGGCCGGGCTGAAGGCGGCTGTGTTCGCGAGCAGCATTGCTACGGACGACGTGTCTGACTGATGCTTCGCCATGCGTTCAGCTTCACTCGGGTGTCGGCGGGGCTGAAGGCGCGTCGTGTTCGGAGCAGGCATTGCTACGACGACAGCGTGTCTGACTGATTGCTTCGCTGCTATTCAGCTTCACTCGGTGTCGGCCGGGACTGAAGGCTCTGTTTCGGAGCAGGCATTGCTACGACGACGTGTCTGACTGATTGCTTCGGCATCGGTTTCAGCTTCACTCTCGGCTGTCGGCTGGGCTAGGCCGCTGTGTTCGGAGCAGGCGTTTGCCTACCGACGACGTGTCTGACTGATGCTTTCGCGATGGTTTCAGCTTCACTCTGTGTCGCGCGAGCTGAAAAGGCGCATTGTTCGAGCAGGCATTCGCTACGACGACGTGAGCAGGTGTCTGACTGATGCTTCGCATGGTGTCAGCTTCACTCGGTGTCGCGCCGGGCTGAAGGCGCGTGTTCGGAGCAGCGTTGCTACGCACGACTGTGTCTGGACTGGATGCTTCGCATGGTTTCAGCTTCACTCGGCGCTCGGCGGGCTGAAGGCCTAGCGAAAAAAATACACGGGGAAGCTGGCGAGCGATTTTCGCCTCCCGTCAGCTTTCAAATGCGCTCTTGGTAACAACAATTACGAGAGCCGCGAAAATTTTGCGAAGCCTACGAGAAAAAATCGCTCCCGTTGACCACCGGCACGCGTTACGACCCATTCCTCCAACGTAGACAGCTAGGGTTATCCAAAACATCTAGAGCTGCAATGAACTCCCTCAACGCATGATTCGCCACACGAACAAAAACTCGCGATAGTCTATAAGAAATCAATGTGTTTTTATAACCGCACGTAACCAATAAGTTATATAATCGCAGCGGTTCATTGTGAGGAAGTTAGCGGCACGGGGACCGAGTGACACCTGGACACGACGTAGATCAAAGGCTGTTTTGGCTGAATTCGGCTTACGCTAGAAGTGGACTGTTTTTTTATCAGGGTAGATATTTAGAAAAATGTAAACTGTAATATTTGAATGATTCTAGGCACTTGATAACTTTGTGGATTGCGGGCCAGCATTGAATAGATCTATGCATGGGGTACCGTGGACTGGGGAAGAGAAAAAACGAAAGTAAAACCTTACCCAGAAGCTCCCCCGACATTCCTAGAGCATGTAAACATTATTTTGACGCAACTCTAATTAAGTTACTCAAGAGTTAATGAGAGCACTATTTGTCTTCATTAACTCCTTTGTTATGCGTTATGCTGTTTAATTCAATTGGTTATCTTTTATATAACTATTTTGTTACTCACTGGCTAGTAAATAAAGCTGACACCAAATTTTTGTGTCAGGTCCACAAAAAACTTTTCTGAACTTTCTTGAACTTTCTGAACTTCTGAACTTCTGAAACTCTTCTGAACTTTCTGAAGTGGTGGTCCTTAGCTGTCACTAGATTTTCAGCGCGAAAATTCGAACCCTGCACGGTGCCGGCTCGACAAATCGGCTGCCCGATGGCCCGGCGGCCAACCAAAATTCGCCGGGGCAGGGGTAGTTGAAAATTGCACTTCCCTGTTTCGGGGCAGCAAGTTTTTTTTTATTGAATGGCCTTAGACCATAACGATGTTGAATTAAAAAACAATGGCGAATGAGACAATTCAGTGCATAGCAGTCATACTTTGTACACAACACTGCAACAGCAACATGTAAACCCGCCCGCCGTGATTTGTCAGCCATTAGGAATAATTGTGACCTCGTCGATTTCGCCAGAAGCATAATCCTTGACTTGTTTGGGAAACCACCTTTACCGATTAATAGACACAATTTCTGGCTTCTGAGACATTATTAGAGTCAGTGCATCAAGAATTAAATGAAAATTTTAACAAAATTCATTGCCTTAATGAAAAAAGTAGCTCTGGCCCAAGCTTAAAATAGCCTCCCGTAAACAAAATACGAGCAGCTTTTTTTTTCATACAAAATTCAAAAAAAGAGCTCCTCGTAATAAAAAAAGTATTTTTTTAGGCTGCCTGAAGGCGCTGCTGTCGGAGCAGGCCATTGCTTACGACGACGGTGTCTGACTTGAATCGCTTCGCATGGTCTTCAGCTTCACTCGGGTCAGCCGGGCTGATAGGCGCTGTGTTCGGAGCAGGGTGGCAGGGATGCGACGCCCCGTGGCATGCGCGTGCGGCGGCCACGGCCGCCCTCACTTGCCAGCGAAGCTGCCCGGGCATCGCTGGACTTATGCAGAAGGCACTGTGCACGGCAGAGGTGCTGAAAACACCAGTCATGTACCGGAGGCAGGGCCAGCGTTGTGAGCAGCCAGTAGGATATACGGACAAATCAACCTGTGAACAATCAAGCTACACAAAACAGCCGTAAAAACAGTAAAAATGATGGTAATAGTGACGTCGGCCACTCTGTTAGCGTCTGCCGCACAGTAACAATCCAACCTGTGTAATGACAGCTGCGCAAACAACTGTCAAATGACTGTAATTGTGATCGTCGGCACCAGAGTAGCGTGGTGCCGCTTAGCAAACGCGCGTGCTGGCATTGCCGTGGGACGTGTTTCTTTCTGCGTATCAGGCATCTGCTGACAGCTGGCCAGCCCTGTACGAGCTGGCAGAAGAGTGGCAGACAGCATCAGTACCTCGGCCCAAAAGCCCGCCCCTACAGCGTCGACATTAGAGCATCGCCGGTTTGCCAACCCGCGAAGCGCTGCTAAAGCGGCCGTTTGAAGCAGGGCTGCTGCGTAAGTTCACTCCTCACAGCCAATGCCAAAATAAACTTTCGGTAAGCGTTTCATGAATTCGGTTTACAGTGAATACCTTTTTGAGTAGAGTGCTTTCTGTAAATACGTTCTATGTCTAAGGTATGAACGCTTGGCCACGGCACAACCTCTCCGATATACCACGATTAATGATGACCTGCGTGCATTCATAGTTAAATTTGTTTTTTTGAGTTGAATTCACTCTAGCGATGGCTCCCACCTGATCGTCTGACTGTATTGAGAGTATGAATGGCAGGTCTTGCGTCGCGTCAGTTCGGTCTGTGTTTGCGCAAATCCGTCCTCGTCGGTTCGTCGTTTTTCTGGCCCTGGAACAAATCGATCTGGCACCATCTATAAATGGATGTTAAAATAATGCCTGAAAAAAGGGTTGAAAGTTGAGGGGTGAAAATACACTGATAATTATGGTGATGAATATCTACAGTGACTGCACTCAGCGTGTCACTGGCAAGCCAGTCCTCAGTTAAGTAAGAAACTAAATCGTGATCAAAGGGGTGGAGGAGGGATGATTTACCTTGAGACAGTGAGCCGT
>NW_014577332.1:126257-137509 GCF_000485595.1 Priapulus caudatus | reverse complement strand
TAGAGGTACCAGTACAGTAGGGGTACTAGTAGAGGTACCAGTACAGTAGGGGTACTAGTAGAGGTACAGTACAGTAGAGGTACTAGTAGAGGTACAGTACAGTAGAGGTACTAGTAGAGGTACAGTACAGTAGAGGTACTAGTAGAGGTACAGTACAGTACTAGTACAGGTATTTGAAGTGAGCATGGCTATAGTTCATTGGAAGGCTTGTGGAGTTATAGATATTTCCACCCATATATTTTTGGTAACAGCAAACTATAGGTGTGACAGAAGTAGAGGTGTTATGACAGGTATTTTACAGGCATGCTCAATGCTAATCATGCAAGTCCTATTCTACTTCTACTTACGTTACGCTTCTAACTGACGTTGAGTGCGAGCAACGCTGGTTGGCCAACATCTATTATCACACGATTAGTGGCACACACGACTATGAATAAGGAGTGTGGAATGACAAAGGAAGGGGGTTTCAAGATTCACAGCGGCCACACCAGCAGGTTTCGCGTCTGATTGTAACAGGAAATTATATAGTGTGACGAGGAACACTATACTAAACTCACGTGGCAGTTCTAAACTCACGTGGCAGTTCCTCATCATGAGTATGTCGCGTGGACATCGCACATTGTTGAACATCAGATAGCCATTGTCCACACTGTGCAGGCTAATCTTGGAGCCAATGTCACCTAGTTTCACACCTGCGATAGAATGCTGATGACTAACTGATAGTGGAAACAACAACAGTTCAACACACGAGATAATATCATTATTAAGTGTGACAGGGACTACTTCTATGTTAATGGTTGTAGGAATGATGTATGGATTCTATAAACCATATGTCATTGGAACTACTTTACACATCGTCACCTTCCTAAAATAATAGCCTAAGTCACTTTTTGAAAAAAATTATATTTTTGCCTAAGTCATCTCTTCATGATGCTGGCCACCTCTGGTGTAAAATGGCCCAAGTCCTTATTGAAAAGATCAATGATGTTCCTACCCAGTTCGACACTTTGCCACATAATTAGGCATCAATCAAGACGACTGAGAATGAAGATTCAGGGGAGAAATTGTTTTAAATGGAAATGGGTTAATTTCATTCAACTATATTGTTTGTAATGGGAATAAATATTTTGCCTAAGTCACTTACTCCAGAAGTAATTTGGCCTAAGTCCTGTGTAAAATAGCCTAAGTCACAACGCCATGTTCGTAAATTGGCCTAAGTCATCTAATTAACATATTATGTAACATATTTGACAGACAGCGTCATGTGTATTTCAAGTCATATATCCCCAAACCTTTCTGTGTGAAATGATTAATAAATGTCAATATTTGGTTAATATTTTTCTGTTTTTCTCAAAACTTGAAAATATGACTTAGGCCATTATTTTAGGAAGGTCTATTCAAAACAGCAATTCATTTTTTATACAAGTGCCGCAGAGCGACAGCGCTCAACTGATGTGTACTGTAGCCGGGTATTCTTTTGATAAACTCACTGGCAACCGAATCAAGAGCGCCCTCCCCCCACCACCGCATTCGCGCTCTGACAGAGCATATATCTAAGATACTACTAATACAGATCTAAAATCTATGCCATCAGCCCGGCAAAGACTGAGTGAAGCTTGAAACCATGCAGACCATCGGTCGAACACGTCGTAGCCCAATTATCATCATCACAACATCAACGATCAAATCCATCACAGAGGTTTTTACCGATAAACACATTGAGAAAAGGTTCAACACATCTAGTGCGAGTGTACAGTTGAAGAATGTATGGAAACAGTCACTTGGTTTTCTAACTATCAGGCAGACAACGACTGCCAAAAAGAATTAGTTCCTTAATCACCCGATCCCCCCCCCCCGGTTCTAATTTCGCCCCGTGTCTCCTACCTCGGCCAGGTTGGAGTAGTTTCCTTCATTCATCTCCTCTGTTCTGGCGTTGTACACCTCTTCTACGTGTTTCCGGAGAAATAGGAAAGAGAAGGTCATGGCAATCCAAGGGAAGAGTTTCATCTGCTGCGTCTGATAATCAATGACCTGACTCTCCTGTTCACTGTGACGACCACACAGAGAAATAATGCACCCCGACAATCCAGGCATGCAGCCATTCAACAAGAGAACACTCAATATGACGATATAATATGAACGGCCATACAACGTGTTTAAATACGCTGTAAATGTGCTTCTACTACGATTACAGTTAAACTGGTGTTAGAGGTAATCGCTATAAAATAGACACGTTTCTATAAAAGACACTACCGGAATTTCACTTTAATGGCAGTAACACAGTAACGCCCCCCCCCCCATTGAATGGCCACCTGTTTATATAGGATGTCTTAAAGATTCGTATACAGGGTCCATAAAATGCCAATATATGGCTATATCAAAACATACCTCCCCCCTACAAGCGCCAGGCCCACTAGAGAGCGCGAAGCGTGGCTGTCTCACCCGAGGCGCGGGTGGCACTCGCCGCGCACACAGCTGTACGCGAGTCCCCCCTACAAGCCGCATGCCACTAGCGGGGACGGCGAGCCCCGTGGCTGTCTCACCCGGGCCGCCGGCGTGCCACTGCCGGCGCACACAGCTGTAGTGTGTCCCCCGCTTACAGCACGCATCCCACTACTGGGAGAGCGGCGACAGTTGGCTGTCTCACCCGGCCGCGGCGTGCACTGCCGGCGCAACAGCCATGTAGCGTGTCCCCCTACAAGCCGCATCCCATAGCGGGAGCGGGAGCGTTGGCTGTCTCACCCGGGTCCGCCGCGGCGTGCACTGCCGGCGCACACAGCTGTAGCGTGTCCCCCCCCTACACAGCCGCATCCCCACTAGACGGAGCGCGCAGCGTGGCTGTCTCAACCCGGGCGCAGGCGATGCACTTGCGGCGCACACAGCTGTAGCGCGCGCGATTTGTGCAGCGCCTTGGACAAGGTTGCTCCTCCGCACGCAGCGCGATGAAAAATGACACGCATCATCACCATCGACGCATACCACTCTTCTCAGAGCCACGGCGCGTGTACACGCCGTCCGCACTCAGCTGCAGAGCACGAGCCGAAACGCAGAAAATAAGACATGAGAAATAACAAAAAAAGAAATAAGAAAGAAGAATAAACAGAAATACGAATGAGGTGACAGGAATAAGACCAGTACAGGTACTAGTAGAGGTACAGTAGAGGGACTAGTACGTAGGGCTACAGATACTACAGTAGCGGTACTAGTAGACCGGTACAGTTTACAGTAGAGGTTACTTAGTAGAGGTACAGTTACAGTAGACGGGTACGTAGTAGAGGTACAGTACCCAGTAGACGCCGGCGGCGGTACTAGATGACGTACCAGTACAGTAGACCGGTACTTAGTATGAGGCTACAGTACAGTAGACGCGTGGGACTAGTAAGTCACAGCTAACAGTAGGAGCGTACTAGTAAGAGAGCTACAGTACCAGGTACTCAGTACAGGTTATTTGAAGTGAGCCATTGGCCTATAGTTCATCTGGAAGGCTTCGCTGCGATTAAATAGTTATTAGTCCACCACTTATACTTCTTTATCCACAACAGATCGGTAAAGAAACTATAGCGCCTCGTCGAACCGCACGCACCTGTCCTAGCGGCGTGTGACAGAAGTAGAGGTTATGACAGGTATTTACAGGCATGCCTCAATGCTACATCATGCAAGTCTCTACTTTCCCTAACTGAACGTTCCGCACGTCTGCCGCGGCTCACCACGCTGAGTTCGGCCCAACATTCTTCTATCCACACGGGATTACCAGTGGCACACTCACGACTATCGAATAAGGATGTGTGGAATGACAAGGCAGCGGCTGGCGGGCGACGGTTTCAAGATTCACAGTGGCCACACCAGACACGGTTTTCTGCGTACTGCATATCGCTTAAACAGGGAAATTAAATTTTCAAACTTTATATAGTGTGACGAGAACACTATTACTAAACTCACGTGCAGTTCTTCATCATGATGTATGTCGCCAGTGGACATCGCCCACATTGCTGTCGAACATTCAGATAGCCATTGTTCCACCACTGTACTGCCACCAGAGCTAATTCTTGGTGAGCCAACTGTCAGCCCAGTTTCACAACTTGCCGACTTAGAAGTGCTGCACATGACCATAACATCGATCACGTGATAGAACACCAACCAACCAGTTACCTAACCAACGAGAATGAATATTCGCATTATTAAGCTGGGTAGATCAGGACCGGTACTTCATGATTGCTCTCACTACCATGTTGTAAGCGTAATCTCCGATTGTAATGGTTGGTATTCTCATAAACCCTACCTTGCTCATTTGGAACTACTCTTAGCATAACTTCATCCCGTCACCTTCCTAAAATAATAGTTCCGAAGTCCAGCTCATTTTGAAAGAGGAACTTATTATTTTTTGCCTAAGTCATCCTCTTCCATTGATGCTCTGCCACGTCTGGCGTGTTAAATGGCCCATGTCCCTTACTTGATAAAGATCACACTGGATATGTTCGGTCACTCTCAGTCTACTCGATCACTGTTGCACCTAAAATTAGGCATACAATCAAGACGACTGAAATGGAAGTGCGGAGTGAAGAGAAATGTTTTCAAATCGGAAATGGTTAATTCATTCAAACTATATTGTTGTAATGGGAAGTAAAGATTTTTGCCTAAGGCTCACCCTACCCAGAAGTAATTTGGCCTAAGTCCTGTGCTAATAATGCCTAAGTCACACACGCCATGCTTCGTACAAATTCGGCCTAAGTCAATCTAATTCACACGCATCCATTTACCGGCTAACAATTTGGGACAGGACAAGTGTCAGTGTGTATTTCAAGTCATATATCCCCAAACTTTTCTGTGTTGAAACATCGATACCCACTCAATATTCACATATTCTAATATTTGGTTCATATTTTTCTGTTTTTTCTTCAAACATTCGAAATATGACTTAGGCCCATTATGCTTAGGAAGTCCACCCTTCTGCACTCCATTTTCAAAACAGCAATTCATTTTTTGATACAAGTGCCGCCAGACGACAGCCGTTCAACTGACGTGTATGGTAGACGGTGTGATTCTTCTTAATAAACTCACTGGCAACCAATCAGTGCCGCCCTCCCACCACTGCGTTCGCGGCTCAGAGATAATCTAGTCTCTGACTAATACTAATACCAGATCGTAATAATCGTACCCGATAGCTAGGCTTTGCTCATTAGACCGGTAGTACGAGTAATAAAGTACAGCTGTGGAACTTTTAACTGACTTCGGCTATATTAACATGTTATCATGGCATATGCGTCAAGCGCGAGCGTAGTGGTGGTTGGTGCGGCGGAGGGTTGGCGGGGGGCTGCCTCTAATTAGCAACGCAGTTCAGTCCATTTGTTAAGCAGTCACAACTCACATGTTTAACCCTCCTCTGAGCGGTCTAAAGGTTATCAGACACTTACTCTTCGACGGTCAGCGGAAAGTACATTTCATGATCCTTTCATTAAAGATGATAAAAATTGGTTACGGTCAGTGCTGAAACAAACAGCGTTTCTCGCACTCGGTCCTGTTCAGACCGATGTCCTCAGAAAATGTGCTGATATTCTGCTGACCTTGTCCCTCACTGTTCTTTGACCTGTGACCTCCAATTTCGCGCTGATGATGGTCTTCTCCCCATCACACCTCATACATCAGAATATTGTGAAGATGCGACTCACCATCTGGTCGCAGCGCGGAGATTTGAGTGTCGCAATTCCGTCATCTTCCTCCCTATACCTTAAGTTAAGGGGGAAATATTCCCCTCCCATGAACACATCTTGACCTTTGACCCTTTACCCCCAAAATTCAACATCCCGAGTTCTTTTCGCGATCCCCCCCGACGTCCCGAATATCAATACCGTACGTTGAGCGGTAAAGATTTGTGCCATAACTGTTGACGGACACACGGACGCACAAACGGACGGACATTCATGCGATTCTACAAGCTGCATCTGACTTCGTCAGCTGAGCTAAAAATCAATTAATAGCAGTATATTTCTGCATGACACGATCACACATTTTTATGAATGGAGAAAAATATATAATCGGTAAATTTTTTACAGTTCATTCAATTCAGTTCACTGCTCAAAATTACCAGTACCGTTTCTAACGCATGTCATAATGTCAGTGTTTCCCCTGCATTGACACGAGCGAGGCGGGCCACTTCACTCAAATTCTCAGCCGCCACACAGAAATTTGTCAAAAGCACAAAGCAGACTGACGAAAATCGCCGTTCTTCCATCAATAAACTACACTTTATTGAACTAAAATGCAATAGTCTCATACAATATGTTCAGAATAGCTTAGAATGCACCTAAATGCCAAATTGCACCATTTCTTCCAAATAAATCCGGGGGGCATGCCATCGGTCCCCCCTAGCTAACCGAGCCCATGCGGTGCTCGCTTTGCTAGGACCTAAAAATGCGCAAACACACCAAAAAACTTTTTTGCCAGGGGAAACACTGTAATGTAATTACGGTAGCAATCGTGTTCCCTAATTCGTGACACAGGTGAGTAACGTGACGTTGCTAGCACGGCACATCTCACGATGCCTACCTGGCAGTGGCCGATGATCCTGCAGGCTTCGTAACTGCACAAAGAACGGGTGAGGTCCGTGACATTTACCGTTCACCCACAGCTGCGCCATGACTATCGCGTGGGTGGACGAATGTCCCACTGGAAACAATCACACAGCAATATTGAAGTTATCTAACAATGGCAATACGGCGCCCACACAAATAATAAACAGATTATTGTAAAAAAATTACTCTACACACTGATTAAGTGATCGTTTTGTTGTGTTAGTGATTACACCATTGGTTAACGCGTGTTCAAGTGTTAACATATAGCTAGTGACGGTGGCTCCTGCTACCAGACTGCCGTATATAAGCGCTGCACGTGCGGCAGTCGTTCTCTTTACATCATGTAAGCAAGCCACACTGACGTGTGAATAAACAGCTCCTAAGTTACTCACAATCTTATACGTTTCTATAACGCAACACGTTTTACTAACATTGATTAGACTGTTCAACTACATTGATTTGAATCAATTTAATCAATTTTGAATATCATTCATCAACCTTTTCTAACGAAACAAAATAATAAATCTCAAACGTAATGATGCATGTAAGCACAAATCGTCCGCACATCTTTCCGCATCTACGTACATACTCATAACGTGATTTACTTACATCCACCGGGCCAGAATTTCATAGATGTTAGGGTCGGTGAATTGAGAATAAACTCCTCAGTGCTGGTATCATACGTCGCGGTGGTCTCGAGTTTTGGCAAGTAGGTTCCTGCAAGCAGAAAGTTACTAGAAACCACACGAGCATGTAGATAGAGTAAGGTTTGCTATTCGAATCAAATATTTTCAAAATCGATACTCAGTCAAAAGGAATGTTTCTTACGAGCCTACAGAAGCCAGTAATTCAGTTTACTCACCATGGCCAAGCTCTGTCTGAGCATAGGCAGCGATCACTTGTAACTGCATGCACAGAGGGAGCCACTTGGCAGTCTGCTCATCACTTGCGAGTTTATCGAATGCCGGGATGACCAGACCAAGATGGAGGACAAAGCAGCAATCACTGCTTATCATCCTACAAAACATTAAAAGATCGCTGTCACATGGGTACCATGAAGATATATCCACACGAACAGGAAGACTGTCTGCACAGCTAAAGAGAAGTGATGCCCTGGCAGCTGGCACTTAGGACATTAGACTGAAAGGTCTGGGGTTCCAGTCCCACCACAGTCATTGTTGTAGTGTTCCTGAATAAGACGCTTTATCACAACTTGGTTTTATTGATGTAGTTTTTTTTAGCTGTGTAGATATGTTCAGAGCCATTGGGTTAAGTTAAACCACGACAACCAGGTCATTGTGGGAGGACGGTCAGGGGGGGGGGCACAACAAATAAAACTGTACTCACTGTAACAGGGCAACGATGTCGTCTTTGCACCAGCTGCACTCATCTGCAAACTCAAACACCTTGAGACCTCTCCGCAAGGCTGCCTCATACTGCTCACTCCTTGTCTGGAAAGGCACACAGTCTCTATGCAAGACCGGGGTGTTCTCTACATACTTTGCTGGAAAAAAACAGCAATGATCTGCGTTTAACCCAGATTTCTACATTTGTTCCGATCATTTTTTTTAAATTGTTTACTCTTCAACCCTATGTTTATTTACGTTTGACAATATATATATATATATATAGGATAACTGACACGGTAGTATGGTACACGTAGTTCTTTGTGAACTGCTATTGTACTTATAACACAATATATATGGACAAATAATAGCAGTTCTATACTAATGCATGTGTCATGAACATTACGAAGTTCTCATGAGTTAGTTGTGTATGTGGTGTCCACTTGCAAGGTTACAATGCGCCAAACACCCAAGAGGCTACTCATTTCCCATGGTCAAAGGGTTGACATTGGAGAATAATGTACTGTGTCTGTACCAGTTCAGTTTTGATTGTTTAACCACATGTTCTCTTCTGCTTTAGTTTAATTAGTTTAATCATGTTGTGTGTTACAGATCTCCATCATTTGTGATGTCGTCCTAGTATGAATAAAGGAATATCTGAAAACAGCAGGGGCTGTAAATAGTGGTTTTTGCCCTCAGGTCCGGGACTTTTTAGCAATATTTTTGGAAGATCCGTTGAATGATTTGGAAGGTCCGAATATGAAGTTTCTGACACGTGTACTGTCATATTTTGCATCTTTTGTTAATCTACTCATTGTAGTTTCACTTTTCACATCATGATATTTTGCATTTTTCGACGAAGTACAAGTATAGTTTCGATTTCATTTTGCAAGTCATTTGTAACGTTTGTTTGGCTAATAGATCGTTTGGTAACAGTGGGTCCGTTTTTTGATACAAAACCAAGCTCATCTTTGGCCTAATTGTTTGATACAATACATGCGTCGTCTGAAGGCATTCCGAGTTACTCGCACGAGCAACGAGTTACATCCGGTATGCTGAAACTGTGCGCGCATCTGCGTCAACTTCCACTGTAAACAACCATGCTACTAACGTTGCAGCATACACTATCAGAACGTGTAATTTCGATCCGATTTTCGGTAAATTTTACTCTTATACTTGGTATGTTATACAAAAAAGACTATGATTAAAGCATAAGTCAAATAACATCAGATTTATTATTGAAATACTCAGCAGACAGCCATGATGGAATTCAGTCCTAATATCAGAACGAGACTAATAGTTCCAAGAGCTATGCTTAGATGGCGCTAGCTGTTATTAATATTACATCTCCCTTCGAGCCGAGTGTTCCATTAAGTTTTAAGCTAACTGTGACATTGAACTATGAATGATGAAACTTGAATCTAAGACTAAAATCTGAATCACGTATCAAACTACGCAAAGCCCAATTGCATTAGGCGATAGTGTCCTTTTAAACGGTGCAACCGATCAGTTAAAAAGTCTCTCAAAAATTCTGATCACTATGTAGGCCTGGTAATTACAAATCTAATTTACTTGGTGTGATTACATGTCTACCGGAACGCGTACAATAAGTTGAGGTAGTATCGCGGGCGGACAATTCTGCTGGAGTAGCGACTTCACGGGTGGGTTTCTGAGTGTCCTGGTCTCCGCTGCTGGGACTGTCCACACTCTCGGGTCGCGACGCTAGTTCACGACGGTTTCTCCTGATCTCCCCTGTAGGGGTCTCGACGATATATGACCACGGTGTCTCGACGACACGAACAACAGTTCCAGGTGTGTTCTCTCTACTCACATACACCTCATCTCCTGGCCACAAGACGTCGCGTTCTACTGCACGATGGCGAGCAGTATAGTTCTGTCTGTGATGGTTCCTCTGATATTGCTCCCTCGCGCGTAGCTTAGCAGAGTCGGGAAGCTGCGGTTCCAGTTTCTCCTGTATGATCGACACGGTTGTGCGTATCCTCCGGCCAAAGAGTAACTCAGCCGGTGAGTATCCAATCTCCAGCGGGGTAGCACGGTATGCAAGTAAGGCACGATACGGATCGTCGTCAGCTTTCTCCAACATCTGTTTGACAGTCTTATCTGTACCGCTCTCTCTGCGGCCCCATTCGATTGGGGATAACGCGGACTGCTAGTTGCATGCGAAAAGCCATAGTCCTTTGCGAATTGCTGAAATTCTTGCGATGCATACTGTGGTCCGTTATGTGCAAATATGGACTTTATCGACTTGATTGTAGCTGCGGATGAGGTGGAGAAGAGCTTCGTCAGCTCAACATAGCGCAAATAGTAGTCCACAAGCACAAGGAACGACGATCCTTTCCATTCCAATAAGTCTGTAGCGACTCGCTGCCATGGCCCTTTCGGAAAGTCGGTCGCACGACCTTTCTGCTTCCTGATGCATGCGTCACAGCTCTTAACAAGATCATTGATTTGACTGCTAAGTCCGGGCCACCAGATTGAGGTTTTAGCACGCTCACGACAATTTGATATGCCCAAATGACCCTCGTGGATTCTCCGCAGAAGTTTATTCGATCCGAAGGCGGATATTTTGAGCGCCATTTCTGTTGACCTGTGACGTACGCATTCCCAATGCGCATAGCGATCGGCAAACGCAGCGCCCTTCGATTGGTCGGTGAATCCGCTCTTCAAACAAAAGTACGTCACAGGTCAACAGAAATGGCGCTCAGTATATTCGCCGCTCGTCACTTCGAATTTTTGTAACAGGTTATATTAGTTTAATACGGAGTATTGTGATACATAGTAAGTTCCAAGATAGCGGAGAAAGGTTCATGTTGAGAATAAACCCAGTTTGGAAGTTCTACTCTCTGAAAACGCACCAGCAAACTGCCCTGAATGATTCACTCAGGGGTTCCCTGAATTTCCTCCACAGAAAGCCATAGCGACGCGTTGTAACCCTATCCTGGGTTTGGGTTACATTATTGTATCTATACCTCCCCCTGTCATGCCGCGCCGCGCACACACACCACACGCCTGCAACCCTAGCCTACTACTATATACGCCGCACCCACGCGGGTACTACAGCTGCTGTAACGCGTTGACCTTATGTAACCCACACGTTCAAACTGCGCTGGCGACGATGTGTCTGGAAAAAACGTGTGTGTCTGTTTTACGGCGATAAACTGGGTTTTACGGTCGTAACTAGTTTTACGGTCCTAAAACCAGGTTTATCAAATTAAACTATCAATATCGGCCGATAAACTAGGTTTTACGTCCTAAAACCCAGTTTTACGTCGATAAACTGGGTTTTACGGTCGTAAAACTAGGTTTACGGTCGTAA
>NW_014577332.1:122363-125597 GCF_000485595.1 Priapulus caudatus | reverse complement strand
CAGCAGTAGTCGTGTACGATGCTTTTGTCTCTCCTTCGAAGCTCATAATTTGTTTTAATAGTTCGACAATAGAGCTACAAAGCAACATCAAACACCATGCACTCCATGGATGAGCAGTGAATGGCCGCAGTGAATGAGTAGGGGGTGTTGCTATCCCCCGGGCGTGGAGGGACGGTCACGTGATACAGTTGACGTATACTTAAAAATTATTAATCATCCGGTAACGGTAACTTCAACACCTCCAACGGTACACCTAACACTAAATATATATATATATCGGAGCGCTATATATAGGGGGTGTGATCCACAAAAATCTATGGTGTGGGGACAGATATCATGATGCAAAAACTATAACCCTAACCCTAACCCTAACGTCAACCCTAACCCTAACCCTAATCCTAACCTAATACTAACCCCTAACCTAATACTAATACTAATACTAATAACATTAATCCTAATACTAGTGCTGCCACGTTGCGGTGTCCCTCCACGCCCGGGGGATAGCATTACCCATGAGTAGGAGGGTATATATAGCGCCACCGCGCTGACATTTATGAAAATGAAAAATAATTTTAATTTTAATTTGAGATTTTTGTAGTTTTTTCATTTTGTTTATTTTTTTTGGCCTAAAATGGTCGTCGCGTCATGCTGATTCAGAATATATATCATGTTGGGGGTGCCCTCTTACGGGGTGGGAGAAGATAGAAAGACAGACGAAAAACAGACTCGCCCTTTATGTAAGAGATGACACTAGATGTCGACAGTGACCAAAAATCGATCTACTGTCGCTTTATTTCTTCGCTATCTGCAATGGTTTAATGATGTTTTATTTGATGAAAGTGGAGTACAGTGCACTGTAAATTATTAATAAGTCTGATGGACTTTATGCTTGGAAATTTCGAAGGTCCGAGCATGAAATCGGCACATCCCGGACCTCGGACTTGCCCTAATTTCAGCCCCTGAACATTATTCCATACTTATTTAGACATAAATAATATTATGGCTAAAAATAGATTGTCATCTTATAGACTGTTTAAACACTTATTCACACGTGCAGCACGTTTCTTATCATGTAATGGTTTTCAGGTCACTGTACTGGTTCATATGTGAAATTAGCTCCAAGAAACGGTATTGCTAGGGTTAGAATACCTATGTCGTTGGTGTCGTCGTCGGTGTATTGACGTTAGTCACACAGCCTGGTCGGGTTAATGTGCAATCTGCATTAGATAATCGATACAAGTGCCTGATAGTCATATATGCCTGTACCCTGGGGGCAGGATTAGCTTGTCAGACTGGCTGCCTTAGCCTGATACCACTGCAGTAAAAACTCGAACAGTAGTCCACTCGAACTGCCAGGCAAATAATAAAACTGGTTCCCAACTGGTTACTAACCGTAATTTGGCCAGAACAAGCCTTATCTTGGCCTTATCTAACTCTAACTTTGAGTGTTTCACACAAGAATTTTGCCAACGACCCCCCTTATCCTGGCCACAGATGATTTCAAAAGATGAATGTGAATTGACACAATTTCCTACACTGTAAGTGCCAATATAAGTGACAAACTAACCGTTGAGCGCAGATCTTGCGCGCAGTTCCGCGGCAAGGTGCACGCGACCGCGGGAACGTCCTACGGCAGTATGCAGCGCTGGCAGCTATGAGATCGCACCATGATTGCATGAAGAAATGGATGAGGATGTTGTACGAGAGAGTATGCGCATTATGTGGCTATTCGTAACATCGAACTGATTCCTCTGCGTATTGCTCTGCTCTATGCTGCTACAGAACGTCATGACAACAGTTCCTACGTCGTGTTGAAGGGAACTGTCGACAGCCGTCATGTTGAAGATGTCGGCGACGTTGTTTTGCCTGAAGTTCTTCATGTAACCCGATGTTGTGCACACAATCACCAACTTCCTCAATATGATAGATTTGGATGACATTTGTCACACGTAGTTAGACTTATATTGCTGAACGGCGCATATATGACCGCCGGAGAATGTATAACTGTTGTGTATAAAAGTTGCAAAGATATTAAAAATTCGACCGTTATTTCATGAAAAATTTGATAAAATAGTGATACGAAATAGTACGCGGATTGTGCGCGTTGCGTTGTCTTTGTGCAAGATGGACACACTATGTGCGAGCAGTTATTAAAATTTATTCTGGTTAACACACAAGTTTTGGATTTCTATAGCCTAGTGCTACAGCCCACTGCCCCAGGACAATAACCTCATAAATAAATATCAGTCTAAACCAAGTTAGACTAAGGGTCTTAGTATCGAAGACCGAGAGAGTCATGTGACATATATGACGAGATGAACAACAACAATGCCAAAAGCAGTTGCCTCTGCTGATCATTATACAGTCGGCGGATGAGATTGTTGTGCTGTACTGTTACACATTTCCAGGAACGCGTGCCCAATGCTGACCTTTTTTAAATCTCTTAATAAGTTATCAGGGTTTCTTCTATATAGGAGGCACTGCGGCGCACCGCCGTTGTCAAATTTAACAATGCCGTTGTGAAAATGTTCCTGTATTTACCCGCCGTTGTGAAAATGTTCCTGTATTTACCCGCCGTTGCCAAAATAGTGTCAATCCAAAAATAAATAGATCACCACGTGCTTCTGACTATATACATGGAAAATCGTAATGAAATTCACGCAACGTTTCTTTTTGCGTGCCGGCACACTCGCGTCATTCCCGATTGCAGCTTTTTCCTCGATTCCGGGAAAGTTTTGCTGTCGCTGCCTCATACCAGCAGTGCCCACCCTAGCTCTAGTACTATAGCCCGCGTACATTGACTGCCGCAGGCGTCAATGTACGCGGGCTATAGTACTAGAGCTATGCCCACCCATACATATATAGCAATCAGGCGCGTAGCTACCATAACGCAGATACGCAGTTGCGTACACATCATTTCACCAAACATATTTTTTTATTGCAGAGAGAGTGAGAGAGAGAGAGAGAGGGGGAGAGCGAGAATGACAGAGAGAGAGAGAGAGACAGAGAGAGAGAGGGCGAGAGAGAGAGAGAGAGAGAGAGAGAGAGAGGGGGAGAGCGAGAATGACAGAGAGAGAGAGAGAGAGAGAGAGAGAGAGGGCGAGAGAGAGAGAGAGAGAGAGAGAGAGAGAGAGAGAGAGAGAGAGAGAGAGAGAGAGAGAGGGCGAGAGAGAGAGAGAGAGGGCGAGAGAGAGAGAGAGAGAGAGAGAGAGAGAGAGAGAGAGAGAGAGAGAG
>NW_014577332.1:118181-122353 GCF_000485595.1 Priapulus caudatus | reverse complement strand
AGAGAGAGAGAGAGAGACAGAGAGAGAGAGGGCGAGAGAGAGAGAGAGAGAGAGAGAGAGAGAGAGAGAGAGAGGGAGAGAGAGAGAGTCAGTCAGTCAGACTAAATTATTTATAAACAAATAACACCCACGCGGCGCGCCGCTGTATCAGTTACGTCATCGATTGAAACGTACATTCCGATTTCGCCGCGCGGCGTCCAAACTTTCATGAAGATGGCGGGCAGAGGTAAAGCAGCTGCTCGTAATCGTATAACAGATTTCTTCAATGTCAGAGAGGATCAACACATTTCGACTGACTGTCAACCATCGGGCTCTGCAGTGTCCACAAGCCAGCATGCTCCACCATATCCCGACATTGCACACTACTGTAACGTCGACGGAGAGAGCCATGCCAAGAAGACTTACTCTTCAGTAAGATTAGGTATTACAACCTACAGTAGATGGCAGCACTGAATATCAAAACTCAACAGTTACAACCCTTTTGCAGCTTTTTCACAATTCCAAGAAAGAGTTTTGCTGTTGCCCTCATCTCAGCGGTGGTCACCCCTACACATTGAATAATGAACGTGACTTAAACAATGCCGTGATGTGATGTGATGTGCAATGAGTGATGTGTGTTTGAGCACACACATGCGCGCACACGCACCCGCACAAGCATACGCTCGCTTGCTCGCACGCACGCACGCACACAGAGAGGGAGAGAGAGAAAGAGAGAGTTTAAGAATACTGTATGCGTTATAGTTCAACATGTCTTGATAATAAAACGAAAATTACATGATTAGTTATAGTGATCTTTAGTGATCACATCTTTTTGCTCATGAAGAGAACAGTTCTACTAAAAAGATAATTGTCGTAGTCAGAATGAAGGCTGTATATTTACTCAAAAGTGCCTCAAATACCATCTCTTGCGATCTACATTTTCAAAATGTTCTGTGGGAGGTCCCCCAGACTCCCCGCCTGTGTCCGTACACATCCATTTCACCCTAGCTACGCCCCTGGCAATGAGCATGCCCACGCACCTTTAACAATCAGTGCATTCATCCCGCACCCCCGTACTTCAATCAATGCCGCCCCAGCCAGCAAGCACGTACGCAGACACGATGTACACAGCCACAGACGTGGGTAACAGGGGTGTCGCGGGCTGCTTTGTTTCGTTTTTCATTTTGCGTGAATGCGTAAGAATGCGTAGGGCATGCGGGAGTGCGGGAGAATCGGTCCAGGTGCGTGAGTCTCTCAATTATGAAATGCGTGAGACTTGGTAGGTCTGCTAACAGAGTAAGATTTAAACTAAAAGGCGAAGTTTTATTTTCGGGGTGCCTCAAATGCAGTCTTAAGACATTCAAATTTTTCAAATTTTGCTGGGGGAGACCCCGGCCATAACCCCATCTACCTCTCTGCCCCCGCGTCTGCCTGCAGAATCCACATTCGTGCCTACTGCACGCCTTGAATCCATTATGCACATTTTTTCCCCAAACTGGCCATTACCTTCATTGTCTAATTTTCCCCAGAAGAAACCCTGGTTATATTGTTTTTGGTGCAAATCCACTTTAGGCACCTTAGGTATCACGAAGTGATGCACAGATTTCTGTGTATCATCAACTGATGCACAGACTTTCCGTATATCCAGAGAGACATGATACAAGATTGCGTGGCACAGCTTTGCTGTGGATCCTGAGCGCTGCGCGCGGATGAGACGCGCAGTTCCGCGGGATATGCGCACGCGACCGCGGGGATGTTCAGGTATGAGGCACTGTCCACAGTGGAGACGTGCGCCAAATTCGAGGCCCGGTGCATGTCTCCACAGCGGTCAGTGGATGGTCTGTAGTTTTAGAAGATAACAATGAAGACTTTGTTCTAAATAAGAACTATCGGCGGCTAAATAAGAGCAATATACAGACCTTTGAATTTCTTGACTAGTTAGTCAAAGGGCTTGTTGGGGGTCCATTATGCAGAGCTTCCAATTGAAATGGCCCATGAAATTGTCAAGTGGAATTGTGTTTTTCGGAACCCCAAAGAAAATGTCTCCCTCTTACCTGCACCCCCTCCCTGATCAATCACGCATTCAGGCGTAAACAATAACAGAGATGAAATTGTGTTGAGTTTATGGCTCTTGGCGCACGTGCATTGACGTACAAGACTGATGAAAGGGCTCAAGGATAGAGCATGGTTGTGAGAGCAAAGCCGATGTGTTACGCTACATAGTTCTCAATCTCGCCATGCTCTCTATCCTTGTACCACAGGTGGCTTGGAACGTCTCAATAAAAATACATCTTCACACAATTTGGCACAATGATCGACCGCCTGTGTGCAAAATAGGTGAACGTATGTGAAACATATACCGTTATACGGTTAGTAGGCCTACTTACTGTGACATATCCGTGACTAACTGACACCACTAAATTGGTAAAATGTTCCATGCACCTTAAGAAATGTGAGAAATTACGAGGTTATTATCGCAGAACTGCCGAACACTGTACGTCTCAAATCTATAATATATGTAAACAAACACGCGGGTTGCGAGGTGCCTGCCTCCGATATCCATTTCGAGGCCTGCTAAGCCAAGCATAAAGCGCGCGGGCAAGACGTAACAAACACAGCTACGTTCATTGGCTAAAACAATCGAGTAGCGCGGTTAGGAATTTTCGAAATTATTTAATTAAAAAAAAACTTAAATGTTCAATGAATGACGCACTCGTTCACTTCCGAAAGCGGGTAAAAAAGCGGGTTCCACTTCGGTGCGAAATGCATCGGCTGGGCCTTTCATTATTTACGAAAAGCAAACAGTCTCGCGAAACACCTACACGCAGTAACGGGTGACGTCGTTGACGCCCCATTCATGCCCATCAACGAAGGCGGGGCTTATTCCGATTACGGAGATGCGAAAATGCAACACAAGGACGTAGTGCAGTGCACTAAACGGTGTGCTATTTTCGTTTTTGTGCCAAACTCTATCGTAGGAAACCGTTCCAGCCTAGCAGAATGCCCTAGTTCCTGAGATCGGCAATTTGGTACTGTCATGGGTCCCCACCTATATTATATTATAGGAAGGTGCGGCGTAGGCTGTGATTGGAAGACACAAAGTGTCAATCCTCGGCGAGCCTCGGCATCATGGCCGCATCACGTCAAGGAATGATGCAAAAACCCTAACCCTAACCCTAACATACTTCGTGATACCTACGCCTAAGACTTTATGACTTAGGGTTAGGGTTAGGGTTTTGCATCATTCCTTGATATACGGAAAGTCTGTGCATCAGTTGATGATACACAGAAATCTGTGCATCAGTTGATGATACACAGAAATCTGTGCATCACTTCGTGATACCTAAGGTGCCTAAAGTGGATTTGAGCCTTGTTTTTAAATAAATGTTTTTCTCATATGGCCTACCTACCTATTTCTTTTCGACGGTTCCTGCGCTCTCCATTTTCATATATGACATTGGACAACTCATCTACGTCAAACGTTCTTGAATCTCTCTCCTTTTGGAGATCGGGATTAACCTTCATATCCATTTCGGGTGCTGAAACCTATGAGATATTGCCAATAATCCAAATCCTTGGTAATATTGGCATCGCTACCAAGGATTTGGACTTTGAGTATGATGTTTGCGATTAGGATCACTGATTCACTGTTATTTTTCGTGTTGTATCAAAGCGCCACCTACCGATGCTTATATGAGACATAAGTTATATTTACTGCTTTAGTTTATTTTTAAGTTATTGTGTTATTTAGTGAATAGTGTGTTATTGTTACAACAAGAGTGTGTTACAATTACTAAAAACCTTCTTCTAATAGCTAGGCCTAACAAATGTTCGGCTATAGACTCCCGGTCGTCTGGGCTCAGATGATGAGATTTTTATTCACCATAATGACCTAATACTAGTAATACCAAAGATCGTATAGTGCAGGCACAAGATAGACTACTCATGCGAAATCACCGTGCAATGACGTGTAGTCCGGTCCGTGTATATACCACTGATCTCTATAATATAATCTATGATGTATAATATATCTCTATGATATATATTATAGAGATCAGTCACCAGTGGTATATACCGTCTTTTCGTTTTTCTTACTTGAAAACGAAACACGAAAAACGAAAACTAGTAGTTATTTCCTTTTTCGTTTTTCATACACGATAACGAAAAACGGTAAGCGATAAACGAATTCGTTT
>NW_014577332.1:103587-117792 GCF_000485595.1 Priapulus caudatus | reverse complement strand
TGGTGGAGAATCAGGAAGGGGAGAAGGGAGAAGCTGGTGGAGGAGGAGGGGGAGAAGGGGGAAGAAGGGAGAAGGTGGTGGAGGGGGAGAAGCTGGTGGAGAAGGAGGAAGGGAGAAGCTGGTGGAGAAGGAGGAAGGGGAGAATGATGGGGAGAAGGGAGCTAGTGGAGGAGGAGGGGGAGAAGGGAAAAGGGGAGAAGGAGGGGGAGAAGGAAGCTGGTGGAGGAGGAGAACGGAGAAGGTGGTGGAGAAGCTGGTGGAAGAGGAAGGGGAGAAGGGAAAAGGTGGTGGAGGGAAGAAGCTGGTGGAGAAAGAGGAAGGGGAGGAGGGGGAGAAGAGAGCAGGTGGAGGAGGAGGGGGAGAAGGTAGAAGGTTGTGGAGGAGGGAGAGAAGCTGGTGGAGAAGGAGGAAGGGGAGAAGGGAGAAGGTGGTGGAGAAGGAGGAGGAGAGAAGCTGGTGGAGAAGGAGGACTCCACCAGCTTCTCCCAGGAAGGGGAGAAGGAGGGGGAGAAGGGAGCTGGTGGAGAAGGAGGAGAGGGAAAATAATGTAGCCTCAACAACTGGTATTGCAATAGCAGAAATGCTCAAAGATGTTCTCATCAGGATGCAACTGCCGATTGAACATGTTAGAGCACAGACATATGATGGGGCTAGCAATATGTCTGGTGCGTACCATGGTTGTCAGGCAGAAGAGATAAAGAAGATCCAAACTCTCGCCCATTATGTGCACTGTGGAGCACACATAACCCACCTGATTACCTCGAAGGCTGTGCAAAGTGCACCCTATATTCGTAATGCTATAGACTGTGTTCATGAACTTGGTAAACTGTACAATGCATCAGGGAAACTGAAGCACCTGTACCTATAAACTTTCATTCTGATGACATCGACATTCCCACCCCCACATCAATAAAGCCAATCTGCCCAACCCGTTGGCTAACTAGAGCTGATGCTGTCAAGTCTGTCATCGAGAACTATGGAACCATTTTAGGTACGCTGGAGAAAGCAGCTCATAACTTCAGAACAGCCACTGGATCACGTGCAAGCGGAATTTGTAACACTTTGTCATCGGCAAAATGTTTGCTTGGCTTGTATGCTTCGATGCCATTACTCCAGTGCCTTGAGAGTTAACAGAGCACTCCAAGGCTTTTCTGTTACAGTTTCTGGCATGCTTGCAGCAGCAAAGGTTGTTAAGATAGAACTGGAAGCTCTTCGTTGTGATGAAAGATTCCACGAAATCTTCACAAATGTTGAAGTAGAGTTAGAGAAATTCGATGTTGATGGATTTGCAATTCCAAGACCGAGAAAAGTTCCCCGAAGATTGAATGATGGTCCCCTTGCACATGAACACCGATCAGCTGAGGACTACTTCCGGTCCGAATTCGTCAAGATGATCGATAGTGCTCTTCTTCATTTACATGATTACTTCTGCTCAACGGATCTGAAGGCATACGACGCCATGGGATCAATGCTACTTACTGGATGTTACGACCCGGTTGTCGTAGCCAAATACCCGGAGCTTTCTACGTCCATCAAAGAAGAGCTTTCTTTTTTTAGAAAGCAACACCCAGCTATCACAACTGTGAAGGACTTTCAGCTGGTATTTCAGGCAATGGTTCCAGAGGTTAGGCAAATGTTTCCCAATGTCGAGAGACTTTTGCGACTTGCCCTAATTTCTCCTGCTAGCTCATGTTCAGCAGAGAGATCGTTCAGTACACTCAGGAGGATGAAAACATGGCTCTGCAGTACTATGCTACAATCTCGACTCAACCACTTGATCATATGCCACGTACACAAGGACCTGTTGTCCCAGCTTGACCCACAAACGATTGCAGACACGTTTGTGCAAAACTGTCCCGAAAGAAGACGAAACGTCTTTGGTAGTTTTAAGGACGGTCATTAGCAGAAGTACTAGTGTCCCCCGTGCCCCCCCCCACTTCACAAGCCAAATCGACGCCCCTTGGTGGCCGCAACTGGATGTTCACATACTGTACACACACACGCACCCGCACACACGCGAGCGTGCGCGTTCCTGATAACACCCTCCTGATACGAGCTATTACTGCTATTACCAGTAAAAGAACAATGACAACAAAACAGATGGTTCAGCTGATTTACAGATATACATATTTTGACAACAGCACAATACTATTCTGCAATGTCAAACATCATGTCGGGCTGGATTGCCCAGTTACCTATATCCCAAAACCATAAATATAATCAGCCTAACTTGATAATAACTTAAAAGACACTCAAGTCAGTAGAGACACCTAAATTCTCTAGACTACTGCATACTGCAGGTTCATAAAGAAACCTCGCCAATTTAATGCTACAAACGCAATTTAGAATATAATCGTACAATTCTTGTTATATATATAGACAGTACAAATGTACAATGTAGATTTACCGATTGTATCCTGCTTCGTCTAACAATAAAAATGTGTAGATAGTATACTGTGCTTCCCCTAACAATAGACATTCACAGAAAGTGTTCAGCATGGGTAGCCACCCGATTCTTATATTGACCCTGACAAGGAACAGCCCCACACACTTTAGCTGTGTTTCCTAAACGCAAAAATCTGGCCTAACTTCAAGATGGCGTCGATGGTTGACTCATAGATGACAGTACAGCCTGGCATCTCCTGAGGAACTGAAACGACAGATAAACGTACTGTATATGCCATAATTTTCGTGTACAGATATTTCGCGAATTCAGACTTGACAGACAATTTCGCGAGTGGTTAATTTCGCGGTCAGTGAATTATGAATTATTCGGTATTATTCGGTATGAATTATACGCGTGTTGTTATTTTCGCGGTTGGGGACGCGTTCGCGAAATTCACGAAAATTAAACCACCGCGAAATATACAGCGTATACAGTAATTTAACGAACTGAGTCTGCAGGACTAGTTCAACGCGAGACGAAGTAACCGCGAAACTTTGTCGGTGATTCGTCTTGCAACATGAAGCATGCAAATCTGATTCAGCTTATTTATCACGAACTCATATTCCCTTCTGTATGAGAATCATAGGTTAGCTACGTGCTGCACAGTGAGAATGAAACAACATTTCCACGTTGAGGTAGAATAACACCCACAGTTGTTGCTGTGCGCTGCAGCAATGAGTAATGTTACCATTAAAGGTGCTGCTTTCAGCACGTGACTCTTCACCTTACGATATCGTCTGTCTATTGTTTCCCCATAAAATTAGACTGTCTACTTACTAAATATGATGGATGTCTTAGAGAATGCAGTGGGTTCAGGCATTGTCGGTAGAAACGACTTCTCGAGGCATCCGGCCTCCTCAAGCAACTGAGGAAGAAGTTAGAAGGTAATCATGGTTGATGAATGCTGTTACTGTGTATAATTGTATGAATGCTATAGCTGTTGAACTCATGCCAACTCTAGAACAGAAGATGCAGAGCAGTCGAATGCAGGCATTGCCAATCATGGATGTATAAATTATATTCTGCACGATCCACAAAGTTAACGAGCAGCTGATAAACACTGCACACATTGTTATAATATTGAGTTGTAGTGTTGAAGATGAATTCACCACAAGCTTACGGGGTGCAGGATAGATGATGCATCAGCCAATACTAGCTTATGGGGTGCAGGATAGAGGATGCATTAGCCAACACCAGCTTATGGGGTGCAGGATAGTGGATGTATTAGCCAACACCAGCTTACAAGGTGCAGGATAGATGACACATTAGCCAACACCAGCTTACAGGGTGCAGGATAGAGGATGCATTAGCCAACACCAGCTTACGGGGTGCAGGATAGAGGATGCATTAGCCAACGCCAGCTTACGGGGTGCAGGATAGTGGATGTATTAGCCAACACCAGCTTACAAGGTGCAGGATAGATGACACATTAGCCAACACCAGCTTACAATGTGCAGGATAGATGACACATTAGCCAACACCAGCTTACAATGTGCAGGATAGATGACACATTAGCCAACACCAGCTTACGCAGGGTTCGACACTAATGCTAGTCCGTTAGTCAGACTAGTAAAACAAAGTGCGCGCCGTAGCGACCAGCCGCTCATCTCACGTCTTACAATGGCGAGCTGGACACTGGTGTGGAAGTGGTGGATTTATAGCTAAACCAGCTTAGTCCCAAAGTCGTGTTCGCATACTGCCGAAACAGTGGAAAGCAACCAGGGATGCGTACTCAGGACCTTCTCAGACAGGAATGTTCGTTGGCAAATCGTTTTGAAAGTTGCCACCGATGATGGCGTGCTACATTATAGTGCTCATTAAAATTTAAGGATGAAGCTCCCATCCGCTACCGTAGTAGCAACAACTATTTGCCAAGACAGAATAGGGTAAGCGACTCACTCCATTTACTCTACGCAAGCTTAGCAGGTTGGAGAATAGAGAGCTGCCCACCTGTAACTAATTTAACGCCTAGGAAAAATACACAGTACTATTCGCCACCCATGCACTGGCCCCAGTGGCATAAGCTTTACAGGTAACACACTGACAGCTACAGGAATGCATAGAAATCTAACGATGTTAAGAGCATTAAACCTTCTTCACACCAGTTTAGCCTTTTGAAATTTCACTGCTTGAACATTGTAGCCCTCATACATCCAGGCATGTTAGATTCTACTAGCGCAGAAACCCGGCAGTCAAATTCTTTCTAACAGTATAAGCACAAATCCATTGTTCTAACGCCTCCTCCTGACGTGGCGTCACACAGGGTATCCGATCACTTACTCTTCGCCACTGCTCCAGCGCGAAAGCTACATTTCCATTGATCCTTTCAATTAAGCCATAAAAAATGCGCTTAGACGTCACCCGAAACAAAAAAGTTTTTCAATCGCATGCCGCTCGCAGCACCATGTTCTCTCAGAAAATGTCTAAAATCTGCCCCCATTGTGCCCCATTGACTGTTGACCGTGTGGACCTACCAATTTCGGGCACAGATGCATTGGCTTTTCCTACCATTGATGCTATACACCGACTATCACGAGCTAGGTCGAAGCCATTTAGATTTGTGCCGCCAATGTAATTGCATTTCCTGTCCGCTTATACTACGGGTTCTACTATCCCAAGGGAACGGTGTGTCCCCCTTCTTTTACACCTCTTGACCTTTAGACCCCCCAGCTTCGACATCCGAACCTCGCTTGTTCGCGAAATTACCCCCCCCCCCACGTCCCGATATTCGTGACCGTTACGTCGAGCGGGTTAATGATTTGCTGCCCAACTGTTCACGGCACGGACGGCACGGACGCAGCGGACAAATCATGCCGATTCATACAAGCTGCACCTGACTACGTCCAGATGACGCTAAAAATTAAGGAATTAGTAAATGCGCCCACTTAGCGCGTTAGTCCTGCCGACTAGTTATTTTTCCCCGGTCCGCTCACCGTCCCAACTTTTACCATTCCTCATCCGATTTTACTATAGATCCCGCGGCGACAGCTTCTCCTCAACCACACGATCCAAAGAGCTGATATTACTAACTCATCTCGCATCAACAAAGTTTTCCCTGTTAGCACACTCTCAGTACAAGTAGACGCTAGTCACGCTCGCTCGCCGCTAGACCCTATGACAGTACAAACATGTGACCCTATGACAGTACAACAATGGGGCCACGAACCAGTCTACCGATCGATCGCTTGACAGTAGCTGTTGACATAGAACAAACGGTCTGATTGTATAAATGACACAACTAATCAGTTATACGCTCTCATGACTCATGGCGAGGTATTTACATCGCAACCACATCGCATGCGTGTTTTACTGGAAGCAGTCGATACAAATAGTTATCTATAGTAGTGATAGAAGTAGAGAAGAATAGTAGTAGGTACATCCTTATCCAATACTAACATCAAGGTTGTTATGCGGAAGTATTTGGACGGAGCTCGTCCTCCACCTCCCAAACGTAAGTCGCAGGAGGAGAAATTAGATGGCCAGCGTGTATATGATAAGACCAAAAGGATGCGTACGTTCTAGCCAGCGTGGAAATCGTCATACCCGTGGCTAGAGTATGACCCGGCTAAGGGTATGGCCTGTGGTGCAGGCTGTACGTCTGGTAGCTTTTTCACCGGCACTACAAACTATCATTTGGAAACTGTTAAAGCGCATGATGCTTCCGAGGGGCACATAAAGATCATAGCAAAAAGAAATGCAAGGACCATGTCTGTTCACGAAACAGTGGGGGCAAAAACACTAACTTTAATGAACAAGGCCATAATAGCAAAACTGAATATCCTAATTAGAAATGCACATGCTATTGAAAAAAACAGCAGGCCCTACACCGATTATGTCAAGCTGTGCCAGCTTGACAAGGCCAAGGGGTTAGATGTCGGCAGCACTTACCTCACCGACAAGGCCTGCCAGATGTTCATTACGGCGATAGCCGATACAAGGCGCCGGGAACAACATTTTTTTTCTTATGATCCATATCAAAGTTACGTATATTTTGTACAATTGAATGTCTTTTACAAAACCTTTTTGGGGGAAACCCCTTGTACCCTGGGGAAGACCCCCTGTACCCCCTAGCAGAAGGGGGGCTCCATCCTCCTACCCCCCGGCAAATCACAATGCTCGTCACTTTGTACCTACAGTAAGAGTCCTTCGGCAGGACTATTTGAATCTTTGAAGGACTAGTACATTTTTTCTTTTACTAGTCCTGTGGACCAATGAATTAAAATGGTTAGTATCTAACCCTGCTTACGGGGTGCAGGATAGAGGATGCATTAGCCAATGCCGGCTTACAGGGTGCAGGATCGTGGATGTATTAGCCAATGCCAGCTTAGGGGGGGGGGGGGGGGGGGGGATAGATGACGCATTAGCCAACACCAGTTTATGGCTTGCAGCATAGACAATGCACCAGCTACCATCAGCTTGCAGGGTGTAGTATAGAGGATGCAGTACCATCAGCAGGGTGACCTCCACGTGACCTACCTCAATGATCTCAGCCACGCAAGCTGCTTGCAGCGCAGGGTTGAACTTCTTGCAGACCGCCTCGTGCGTGACCGCCGGGAAGGTCATGATGTGCAGCAGCACTGCCTCGCACATTGAGCGCAGCACCAGTCGGTTCAGCGAGCCGTCGACCTTCCTCCAAGGTCGCGGGAGCAGATTCACGGATTCCCAGTCCCTGCAACACACGAGGATCGCTTCATCAGCATCAAACACGATAGATATGCGTAGAGTGATGAAGGTATTTAACGATAAAAACTAGTCCAACCTGTATAATTATAATATATACACGTAAAGATATATATATATCATGTTAAACAATCGCCCCTGACCCAATTTAACTGAGACACCAATGTCATCATTGACACCGAAGGACAGCATACGTAAGTAAGTAAGTATAACTGGTCCAACCTGCATATAACACACATTAATGGGAAATGCTTGTTTAAGCTATGCCTCATCTTCTGGTCTGGGACAACACTGATATTCTTAGTCCACAAAATTCCATGTTTCTTTCGCAACCAGGCAATAATGGTATAATATTACGGGAACTGCATTATAGTGTGTGTGTGAATATGTTGAAGCGACTTACTTGTCTTCTTCCTGCCAACATGCTCGCTGCCTCTGCCCCCGATGATCCCTGCCCGGCTCAGCAATCGCCGCATCGGTTCCAACGCGTGAGCGACTTTCACGAATGCTGCTTGGCTGCGCAGAATTATCCAGTGTTTCGCTCGCATCGTTGCTGTCTGCTGGTGGTGTGCGGGACGGAGCTGCCACGCCACCTTCCCCGCCGGAGGAGGGCACGGCCGTGGGTTTCTCTGGAGAAAGGTTCTCACCGACTTCCTCTCTTGTATTTGTCCCCACCTCGCCTGACGGCTTTCCCTTGTAGCTAACTGGTGCCGGTATCTTCGCAGCAGTGCCTCGTGTTGTATTGGACCACGAGACATTTTGATCCGGACCCTCCTCCATGCCTCCAATCAAGATGACTATCTCGTCATCGTCCTTCTGCCGTTTAGTAGTTGTTTCCCTAGATTGAAGGACCTCGCTGTGCGCCCTCGTGACTTTGGTAGTGTTTCTAGATGGGATTTCACGACCAGCCCTCTCTGGTTCGCCCCTGGTTACTTGTCTCAATTTACCACCGTTCTGTTCCATCTCTACGCAATCTTTCGTATCTACATTGCGAGTTGTCTCCATGCCTCGTGTTGTCCTTCTGGTTGAGACAGTGGTGTCATCACCATCTGACTTGCCTCTAGTAGAGTGTTTCTTCGCGCTTCTCGTTACGCTTTTAGGTGACGTGCCGGGGTCGATGGGTTCTGCTTTGCACGCGCTTGTCTTTGGAGTCGAGTCGCGCCGGCCACCACTGCCACGCTTACCTCTGGCTGACCTTCTAGATGAGATGGCACAGTCCTGGCCTTCTGGGTCGCCTACCGCAGTGGAGTCCACAAAATCGCGTCTACTGCGATCCACCGCCTGCGAGTTCATCGCGGACCCACGTTCACTCTTCCTCCTCATCTTCTGCGGCTTACTTGACTCCTTAATGATGGACTCTCCCTCGGTGACATCAGCCTTCTCCTGCCGTACGGAGGCCTTCTTGCTGCTGTTCGACTTGTCGCCGCAGTCGCTCGTCCCTCTCGGTGGCGCCACCTTGTCACGCAATGATCCCGTCGCCCCGCGCTCTCGGCTGTCGCTCGACATAGAGAACATGCCTCGCTTGGGGCTCGGCTCACCACCTCGCCTCTCCTTGCTGCCTCGCAGACTGCGTCTACGCTTGGCCGCCGAGTCGTCGACCCGCCTCCGGCCTAAATGAGCGTGCTCACCAGATGGCGCCAGGTGGGGTCGTTCGCACGTCCTCATGCGTGTGTTGTGGACAGCTGCAGTGACGCGCCTCCCCCGCGTGCGCTCATGCCCTCTATCGCACTGACCGGCGGTCTCGGGCGGGGTGTCAGATTTTGCGTCGCCTTCGTTTCCGGGACGCGCGCTCACGTTGTTCTCAGGATGTGCACTCCCATTGTTCTGAGGATGGTTGCTCCCACTGTTCTCAGGATGCACGCTCCCATCGTTCCTGGAACGCGTGCTCCCATTGTTCTCGAGTTGCGTGCTCCCGTTGTTCTCCTGGTGAGTTCTGGCATCGTTCTTTCGCGTAGACGCTCGGCTGTCGGCAGCGAGCAAACGTGCTTTAGAGTTGCCGTCCCCAGCATCGGACTCCTTGTCGTTGACATTCGCCTGTATATCCGTGCGTGTGCGCACGACAGCTCGCTCTTTGGTATCGCCGCATTGCCTCGCTTCATCACAAGCGTCCGTGCGATCCGCGGTGGCTTCGACCGTCTCAGCGACGCCGGCTGCGATGGGCGGCGGTGGCGGCACGGCGTTCAGCCCATCATGTCCGTCAACGACGCGGTCGGTCGCCGTGGCAACGCGCCAGGTGGGTCGAACGCCCTCACCATCGCTGTGACGACGAGCGATCGCAACGACGTCGTCGTTCGCGCAGCTTTCGACTTCCCTCCTGTATCGCCTCGAGGCGAGTCGACGCTGGCGCGTGGAGTTGATGATCCAGGGCTTAGCGCAGACGAATGCGACATAGCGCAGCGCCGTCACGCCAACCGTCAGCACCTGTGAGGGGAGCATACGACGCAAGCGAATGTTAGCACACTTACGTCTGCGATGATCGAAGATGTGAGTTATTAGTAGTGATGTCACGATCATCGATTATACTCGATCATCGGTTGAACAGTGGCTCGAACCAAGCGCTTAGTGATGTCACGATCATCGATTATACTCGATCATCGGTTGAACAGTGGCTCGAACCAAGCACTTGGTTATCAAAATCCATAATCGATTTCATCAGAAAATTTTTATTAATTTTTCTTCTTTTTTTAACTTGAACAAGAAAACTTGGAAAAGTGATGAGAATCAGAGATATCATCGCTACTATACAAGTTATCCTTTATTAACATACACGTATTATACACATAGTAGTAAACAGTGCAAAACAAACAGTAAACAGGGCTAAACAAGCACATACATGCACACACGTACATGCGCACGACGTTACGCACACGCAGGCATTCAACACCCCGAGTAACCGATTGTAACCGATCATCGGTTACTTGGGTCCAACCGATGATCGATTACGAAATTACAACCGATTGACAACACTAGTTATTAGTAAGTGTCATTGCTTGACAGCGCTCGTTTAATGACTGATGCAACCTCACAGACACTGCCACCGCCACCGCTACTGCCACCGCCACCGCTACTGCCACCGCCCCAGCCACTACCACCGCCACCGCTACTGCCACCGCCCCAGCCATCCGCTACTGCCACCGCCCCAGCCACTACCACCGCCACCGCTACTGCCACCGCCCCAGCCAACACCGCCACCGCTACTGCCACCGCCGGCCCCGCTGCCACTGACAACGTCATTACTACAAGAACGACGAATACAGATGTTCCTGCTACTGTTGTGGGCATTAGCTGGAAAGAATGACAACAGACGCGGCATTGCCCAATGTAATTTATATGAGGGTTAGCTGCTAGCTGTGTAGTGCGTGTATGTTAACATTCTAGACACAGAGAGTCAGTTCTACTCATATATGCGAATAAGCAGGGGAGTGAGACAGACCTGAAGGTTCTTGGTAAGCAAGGCTAGCAATCGCCGCAGCATTCCACTGCAGTGCCAGTCCATGTACTCTGTATAGAGGTCCTCTGCTCTCACTCCCAGCTCCCGACATCCTACTATGCTCTCATAAACCTTCCTGAGCTTCGCATTATCCTCCTCATCCTGCAAACGCAGAAAGAGAAAACTGCAGCTTTCGTTTGTAACAGGCAGTCGGTGGCATTGCACTAGACTACATTCAAACCATTATTTAATATATGAGTGATTTGTGATTTGTGAAATTTAATGACCATGCGATACACGCTCATAACTTTACCAACATAATAATTAAAGTCACTGAACTTTATCAAAAAAGTTACGTCAACAAACCAGAGTGCCGAATATTACTATTAATCTTTACCACACACACATATATGTACATCAATCATCAGAATCAGAGCGTATAGTTGATCACTGTAACTTGTTATGATCATTACCTCGACATCAGCCAGGAAGACAGAGAACTGCTTGACATGTTGCGAGAGTACTTGCACCTGCGCCTGAATGATCCGATTGATTGTCTTCACCTCCAGCAACCCGTCCACCTGCTCTGTGCTGCCATCTACATCCTCGTCCGGTCTAGAAGCGTCGCCGTCACGGTTTTCGTGTCGGTCACCCGTGTCGGCCATCTGCGCGGGACGACCATCCTCACCGCCGGTCCCCGCATCACTGTTACTCACTGCTACCGAGGCGGCACACGCCGCCGGTTCCCCCGTCGTGGCGTCGGCGCGGCGGCGGGCGCACAGTGACACGCGTATCTTCGCTGGGTTGACGACGATGTGGTCGTACAGTGAGCCAGACAGGTGCTTCTCGGAGCCGGCCTCGAGGCACTGACCGCGGATGACCATCAGTGCGAAGCGCGAGGCGTTCTGCTGCAGCATTGACGGCTCGAACCCCACCGTGCTGTGCTTCCCGCCGCCGCCGTCGCCGGTGCTGCCCTCTGCCGGTGGCTTGGGTTTCAGAGGTACGTATCTCCTGACAGCGGTGCTGACTTCAGAGACGGAGGTAGTGACATCAGTGCAGAGATCGGAGGGCTGCATGCTGGCGTCAGCACAGACGGACGCCAGCACGGTGAATGTCACTGCGGGAGCTTGTTGAATGGATGGGGTGTTGAATGCACTGTCCGCAGTCAGGGTCGACGTGCATGGTTCCGGAGGCAATTGTTCAACCTTAGACTCGACTGGCAGGTTGCTTGTGCTGGGGACGGGCGTCATGACAGATGGCAGCACCAGACATGGTCGTGTGACCGCTGTGAAAAAAACAAAGGGAGATGAGGAACAGGAATTTTAACGAACGCAAGTTTCCCCAGATGCAGCTGATATGAGGTATATTTGAATAGAATCCAATATGATGGTGTGCGAGTTAGCCAATCAGCACTTGCTGATAATTAGGAACCATCCTGCGATAACAACAGGTCACTCAACCAGTCTGTGGTTCTTTTGGTAATTTGATAACGAACGAATTCTATGCCTATAACGTCGCGAGATTCTAAATACGTCGTTACTACGGTAGCGAGGTCGTACCCTGCGGTTCACGAGGAAAGGGTATAGGCTCCGGTGTAGGAGGCGCTGCTTCTGGCACCAGGCAGAGAAGATCCTCATCTTCATCTTCAGTGTCTTTGCCCGGCGACTCATTGAACATCTTGCCCCTGGCTGGGATATCTGTCTTCAATCGCGTCAAGTCAACCAGGATGATCTGGTCTGGGATGATTGTGTCAAAGGTCAACTGAAAACACCATTTATTCTTTTGCATAATGTCGTTTTAATGGGAAATTTCTAAACTAACAGAGTTTTAAAGCTGACAATAATCAAAACCCAATATAAAATGAAAAATGCAATGCATTTATACTAACATAGCATGCTAACGGTTGTGATGATAACCCAGAGCCAAATATGAAATGGAAATGTACACTATTGCGTGCCCGTAACTACCCTCCTAATGCCTCGCCACGACAAGGTGCTTGTTTGGTTGCATACCTTGTTCTGCGCGAGCAGGGACACTATGGCTGCAGCGTGGCCTCCCTTCTGCACGTTGCTGAAGGACACGCCCTCACCTGTACCCTGCTGCTGAGCCACCTCCAGCTCCCTGTATGCCCTGTACGCCTCCTCGCAGATGGAAGCAGGGTAAGACGGGATGAACATGTAGCGATACCTGATCAACGAAGGACACACGTCAGTTTCCCTGCTATCCGGTCTTACTTTACTTCACTCTTTGTTGTTGAGCTTTAAGATTTTATTTTCCTCTTACTACTTTTACTACAGGAACAACATTAAATTATTACAATTTGAAAATGTGACATGATTACAATACAACACTGCAGAGAAATGAACCGCTGCATGCGTAAGTAGAATGTGCGAGTAACTGAACATATAATCAATAACGCTGTAACAGACACTTACGCGAGTGAGAGCTGGTACGCTGTGCCAACAAATGGTAGGAATCTCTGAGCCTGTCGCCTGCGCTGCAGTGTCGACTGCAACAAAACCAAAACATGGAAGAAACAATGCATTCAGAACAATGGGCATACCCACAGATGACACTCAGACGAGGTATTAGAAACAAACTATATTACTTAAATAAACGCAGAGGCAGTGAATAAATGTAAGCCTTAAAATGAAATGTAACAAAATAACACTGGAGCAAATGAAGAAGATGACTAAATATTGATCTTATCAAACGAGCCATCAAACAAACACAAGTTTAAGTTAGTGCGTTTATGCAAGCATCGATCCATGACCAGTCAATTACCAATAAGCCATCAATGAAAGATCAATGATCAATCAATGATCAATAAATGATCAATCAATGGACGATTAATGATTAATCAATGCTCAACCAATGAATGATCAATGTTCAATCAAAGATCAATTAATGATCTAGCTATGATCAATCGATGATCTACTGATGATCTATCGATGAGCCAGATACCTTGTTCTTGCTGACGAGTCCATCGTTTCTCATCTGACACAGTACGTTACGCACCATGTCGTCTGGGTACTGCTGGTAGAGTTTGAACAGCTGGATCGAGCAGCTTCCACACTTATCACTCTTCTCCTTGTTTGCCAGAGATGACTGCAGAGGCAAGCCAACACAGTCATCTTCAGTTAGAGAGGGGGGGGGTAGGGCCGAAATTAATCTGAACCAGGATGACTGTTTTAATGCTGGACTCACTGATTTTTACATCAGCAGAAGCCTGCACAGCTCCCTAAAAGTTCTGATATTATAGATGAAGCCAAACATCTAAAAACATTTAATACGATACTATTGTCAGTGTTTTAAGGTCATATTGTGTGGTAATGTCAGTTGGAAACACGAAGGTTTGGCAGTCCGGCAGTTACTTGGAGATTATCTCATTTTACTACAGAACACCGATTTTTATTACAAATATTGTCGTAAGTATGTGTATGATGTCGTGCAGCACACTAACAGTGATGTCATCATAACCTGAATGTCAGCATAATATATACGTGTATGATGTCATCACAACCTGTGTGTCAGCATACGTACGTGTATGATGTTATCATAACCTGAGCGTCCAGGGTACGTACATGTATGATGTCATCATAACCTGTGTGTCAGCATACGTACGTGTATGATGTCATCATAACCTGAG
>NW_014577332.1:100710-103577 GCF_000485595.1 Priapulus caudatus | reverse complement strand
TGATGTCATCATAACCTGTGTGTCACTGTACGTATGTGTATGATGTCATCATAACCTGAGCGTCCGGGGTACGTACGTGTATGATGTCATCATAACCTATGTGTCACTGTACGTATGTGTATGATGTCATCATAACCTGAGCGTCCGGGGTACGTACGTGTATGATGTCATCATAACCTATGTGTCACTGTACGTATGTGTATGATGTCATCATAACCTGAGCGTCCGGGGTACGTACGTGTATGATGTCATCATAACCTATGTGTCACTGTACGTATGTGTATGATGTCATCATAACCTGAGCGTCCGGGGTACGTACGTGTATGATGTCATCATAACCTATGTGTCACTGTACGTATGTGTATGATGTCATCATAACCTGTGGGTCACTGTACGTATGTGTATGATGTCATCATAACCTGTGTGTCACTGCACGTATGTGTATGTTGTCATCATAACCTGATCATCCGGGGTACCTACGTGTATGATGTCACCATAACCTGTGTGTCAGCGTACGTACATGTATGATGTTGTGCAGCACACTAAAGGTGATGTCATCGGTTGTCGTGACGTCGCTGTGTATGGAGCGTTTGGAGGGCAGACGCCCACACGGCGTGAGCGTGTAACGTGCCTCCAGCTCCGCGAGCGTGTCAGGCAAATCCAAACACGTATCCGAGTCCATCGAGCTGAAACGTAGCAAAGCGACCCTGCTGAGACTACCTACAATGTTTCTACAGTGCAAAGTAAAACGACGCTTTATGTTAACATCACAAATTCGCCCATTTTTTTACGCAACTTGTAAGTTACGACAACTAAATTCGCAATACAAAACTAAAAAAACTCGTTCTATCTTAGGTAGTTTTCCAATGGTATGAATGGGTGTAATAAAGCAGAAATTATGAGAGCGGAAATTAATATTGAAATGTAGGAATAGGGAGCATAGGCGATAGTGGCACGAGTATTAGAGAAATTAGTTAGAGGGATGACGATTATAGAAGCGTCCAACAACACACTGAATAATTAACATCGCAATGCTTAGAAGATTGGTAATTATGCCAACGGCAGATGAGCGATTAGTTTAGAGGGCACAGAAGGTGTTAGATTGTAGCGAGCATGCAGTAGAGTGGGCTACATAATTAGCCACTGTTACGAAGCAACGCATGCAGAATAAAAGTTACCAGGGACATCTTGGCAGCCAGCCAAGGGCCAAAGGGTTGGGATTAGACACAGTCCAAACTGACGTAAGATAGACCAGGTGGTCACTTGTCATACTAATGTCCGACGACGAACCAATAGGGGAGATGGCCAATGCGGCCGGGGAGGCGAGAAGGGACGCGCCCAGAGGTATAAAAGGGGATGCGGAGAGAGAACGAGGCCGGTTATGACGACAAAGTGCTGTGCGAAATAAAACAACGTTTTCCCTGTGACAATCCTACTGTTCGCTTTATAACCGACTTGAATTTATTCAACGCTACATGGGGTTTGTTATTCAGAAGCATAATAGACTTAATTTATGTCCATAAAATTATCATAATACATATGCAGCCTGCCTCTAACATGTCATGCAGGCCAGCTTTTAAACCTTCCATCAGTTGGTTCTACAATTTCCTGCCTTTAGAGGAAACATCCACACGTTCCATTGCAGATTCACAAAATCTTTATATTTTACAGCTTCTCTTTCATGAAGATCTTTACATGCAATTGCATTTAATATAAGAAAACCACTAATTAATTAATTAACATTAATTGTTCAGCGAGATAATAATTGGTGCATGCCATAGCCTTTTATGAGACAGTGCTTGTAAGGTAGGCATGTGCGCACTGTACTGCACACTGGCGACGCACGTACTAGATCGTACCTGAACTTGTCACGGAGCTTTGCCAGAACTTCTCTAAACATGTGCTCGTTCTCACTTAGTTTCATCTTCCTTGACTTGAACTCAGCTACAAGATCCTGTAGTAGTAAGAACATGTAGTAGTGCAGTACAAGTCCTGGATCAGCATCAGCATCAGCACTAGCAACAGCAGCAGCAGCTGCATCAGCACCAACATCAGCAGCAGCAGCAGCTCCACCACTACCACCACCACCACCAGCAGCAGCATCAGCAGCAGCAGTAGCAGCAGCACCAAGAACAGCACCAGCAGCAGCAGCACCAGCAGCATTATCATCAGCAGCAGCAGTAATAACATCTTCACATCATCCTAACCATTACATGAATTTAAACCAGCACCACAAGCAGCGTGCGCGGCGTGTATTAACGTCTAGCACTAATACCTTGTCCTGCAGTGCCTCTCCTAGGTACACAGCCAGGTTGAGCACCGTCTGAGGGTTCTTGATCACGTAGTTGACCCTGCGCTGGCACGCACGTGACGTCTTACTGTGCGACACCTGCACACCGACACACGCAAACAAACGACATGTAAGCTCATCGAATCACACACCTCACGACAGAAACGACATCGCTGCCATAGCCACTTTAAATGGCATGAGTTGTTAGGCAATTAAAACAGTGCTCGACTGAGCTTTAACGAGGTATTGAGGTTAGTTGGGTGTGACATTACACTGAACCTAACAGCAGTAGCATCAGCTAGGATTCTTAAATATTCCCTCTCCCCTCTCTCCCCGGCCAGATAAACGACGGGTCGTTGACGATGTCGACCTGTACAACGCACACACCTGTAGATTCTCATGCATCACGTCTCTGACCACCGTCCACGGCACGATGATGCCTCGGCTGTTATTGTCCAGGAAGCAGGAGGCAACGTAACACAGTAGCAGCTGGAGAGAGACGGAGAGACAAGGCAGACTGTTGATAATAGCAGATGCTCGTCATTGCAAATTGTTCTCGTACGCAATCAACACAAAA
>NW_014577332.1:94249-99890 GCF_000485595.1 Priapulus caudatus | reverse complement strand
TTAAATAATTAATTAAATAATTAATTGGATCCGGATTAGTGCAAGCGTGCAGGTGGGGGAGGACTGTGTTTGCCCCTTAGCCTGTGGTTGTGTGTTTGTAAGTCTACAGCCAGCGCACCTAGCGGAAGTGAACTGAAACGTGCATGGTAACACACAAACCCACAAACACACAAACCAACACTCAAAGACACGCCGGTGAAAACATAACTTCCGCCAAGCCCCTGGCGGAGGTAACTAATAATCAAAAGGTAGTCATGCTAAAGGCTCTCTTAACAATGGTGCTTTATCTTAACAATGGGTGCTTTATCTTAACAATGGTGCTTTATCTTAACAATGGTGCTTTATCTTAACAATGGTGCTTTATCTTAACAATGTCAAGCTTAACATTTCTATTTAGTTCATGCTTCCACGTCGCGACAATGTACAGCACATGCATCGTAAAATGCTGCATGATACATGCAACCATCGGGGTCAAGTGTGATCGACTTTAATATGGAGATAAAACTAATTGACATATCCACACGAACGGGATTACCATGCCCCTTCGATATACCTTACAGGTCTGTCACGGTCACCCAGCTCGTACATGCATGCACCAGGGCACACACATACACATCGCCAACCTCCATGTGTCCTCCTAGCTCCCACGTCGTTATTAAGCTTTGTTTCTAGAACACTTTATCGCCACACCGATTGGCTATGTATTCGCGATCATCTGTGCACTCACGCGAACATGGCGGAGTCGAGACCGGCAGCACCGAGCGCGTCGCCCGGCACGAAGCCCGTGTCCTTGACCTCGTCCTTCTCGTGCGTCCTCGCCGCCACCGCAAGCTCCGCCTTCTTGTAGATGTCCACGATCGTCGAGCTGCTCTGAGCACCCCTGTGTAGACCTGCAGGTCGGCGGGAGGTCGAACTTAATCATGATTATCCGACGTATAAAGGGACGCTCGAACCGTGGCGAGTAGCGAAGAGGCATTAACACGTTCACAGGAAAACGTTTTTTTAAAGAGAAACAGGGAATTTTTTTTTAAAGTACACAAAAAAGGGGGAGAAGAAAATTTAAAACAGAAAACAAAATGAAATAAAACAAAATAAAAACAAGTGCGGAGAGCGACAGGTCTCATCGGAGATCTGTTGCTATGCTTATAAACTCGAAATTTCAGTCGTGCGTAGTGAAACGTTTGTTAGGCCCAAATGTGTTCGCATATGTGCTGAAACATTTGAAGGCATGAGGATGGTATCAGTAACCTTTGTGAATTGGGTGGGGTACAATAGACATTTGCTATGAAATGCTATGAATATGCTACTTACAATGCATAAAATATCTACAATTGTCTTATCAGTTGATGAGCTATTCATAGTACAATGAACTATTGTATCGTAACAATTTTGAAAAGAAGAATTGTGAAGATAAATGCGCACAAAAGAGGTCACGAAAAGCAATACAAAGAAACATTCACAGTATCACGACAACGATATTTTTAGAGATGAATGAATTGGTAAGAGGTTTAAATGTTCACAGTGGCTACGCATCCGGAACTGGGGTCGCGTTTCACTAACGTCCGCTAAAGTTCTCCGCTTAAGTTGTCAGTTCGCTATTTAGCGAACGTAGGAATAACAGAGAACTTAGCGAACGGACAACTCTTGTTTCACAAACGCTCCGCTATGCCTCCGCTATTTAGCGGAGGAGAGCTGGCAGTCAGCTGGCAGATAACTACAAACGTGTTGTGCAGTTGCTGGGTTATGTTCTATCATATACACAAACAACTCACCCTCTTATCTGCACTTTCAAGAGGTTTCTAGGCCACGTGTATTGATAGCCATGAGTTCGTGTAGCCGTGTATGTATGTAGCCGTGTATACCCAGTGCATGGCAAGTCGTTTGCTGAATGCGTCTATTTGCATAAAATCGTAGTGACGCAAAACTTGTAAAGAGGTAGATATGGCTCTAGATCTCATTGTGCTGGGCGAGAGCTCTTCTTCAAGTTGATCCACTAGATGAGCAACGACATGCCTAGGCAATCTATATCTGGCGATGATTTTAGTGTCTTTGTATGTATCAAACGGGTTACGGATGTGTTCTGTATCTAAAGTTTTATAGAATTAAGTTTGCCATTATTCTCGCTTACACATTCGTGCTCGCAGTTATGGCGTTGACCATGAGAGTTACATGAAATGGTTGCTTATTCATTGTAGTGAAGTGTTTTAGGCGAGTACGTGCTAATTACTGTATCATCGCATGCCTTACTCGCAAGTTGGTGCGTACTAACGCGGTGCGTGCTAATGGGGTTGACCGCCTGACAACCAGTTTGCAAACAAAGTACAAAAAGACACTACACGCGTAGGGCCCACGTAAATCGGTGGCATCAACAACCATTGCAATACATGGTAAACTATTTAAATACACAACGTTTGTCATACTCCTAGTGCAGTGTTTAAACAAATATTTTGTCCCAATAACATGCATAACAAACAGCCAAGACTATTTTTTATTACGAAAGCTCATGTTTCATGGTAGTTTAGTGTGAATTTTGTATTTTTATGGGTTTTATATACACCATAGAGTGCTCCGCTAAACTTAGCGGGACGTGCAGAGCTCCCGCTAAAGTTGTCACCCTAAAATGCGGTAAATAGAGAGCAACTTTAGCGAACGGAGGTTCGTGAAAGCGTCCTCCGCTATTTAGCAGACAACTCGGGAGTTAGCGGATGAGATAGCAGAGAAAATAGGGAACGGAGCTTCGTGAAACGCATCCCCGGTCGCCTAGCCTCCAGGTTATGCGTCCGGGCATCGGTTGAAAGATGGAGAGCGTGGCCAGAGTGTGACCTATGTCATTTTCGACAAAGTGACACTACTCGCCTGTTTCCGACTGTTTCTCACCATCGCTACGCTCGCGTATTTCATGTCATGTCTCCCCCCTTTTTAGCTGCCGCTGCCTGTGCACGTGTGTGGCTAGCCGCCACCCCTATGAAAGCATCACTCGTTCCTCACATCTTATATGCGCCTGTACGCTGTGGCCGCAGCATGTACAGTGGTCATAGCCCACTCGGTATATACAACGCACGTGAATTCGCACGTGAACGCACGTTCTGCCAGTTATGTTAGATGGATTCTGTACATGAATATATATATATAGGAGATAGTTTGCTACAAGCCATGCATACATATATTTCTATATACTGAATTATGACAATAAATGTTCCTTCGTGAATTGGGTGGGGTGCATTAGACATTTGCTATGCCGGCAGTAGATCAAGATGTTGAGCGTTTGTTGATGCAAGTTGCCACAAGATGGCAGGTGCAATTAAGTGTCTCAAGATTAAAGATGGCAGGTGCAATTAAGTGTCTCAAGATTAATGATGGCAGGTGCAATTAAGTGTCTCAAGATTAAAGATGGCAGCACCCCAGCTTCCCATCGCAAAACGAATTTGCAAGACAGAAGAGAAGGTTAACTCGATCCATTTATATACTCAAGCCTACAGGCTGAAATGGAGGTCACAAATGATGCCAGCTGGGACTAATTAATGCAGGTAATGCGTGCATAGGGCCCCACTGCACAGCACAGAGTCACATGCACTGTCATGTACAGAATGCAGGTCACGCAAATTTTATGATTTAAGGAGCGTAAACTAAGTTTAGTTTTTGGAATTTCACTGTGACATTGTAGCCTCATACATCCAGACATGTACAGATTCTACTAGCAAGCCCAGTTTAATCCATTCTTAACAGTAAACAAATCAATGTTTAACCCTCCACTTGAGGATGAAAAGGTTATCAGACACTTACTCTTCGCACATCTGTGGAAAGTACATTTCATGGTCCTTTCAATAAAGTGATAAAAATGGTAGGTCAGCGCTGAAACAAAAAAGTTTTCACTCGGTCCGTTGGACCATGTCCTCAGAAAATGTCTGATATCTGACCTTTCCCCCACTGCCCTTTGACCTCCAATTTCGCGCTGGTGAAGGGTTTCCTCCCCATCACACTCGACATCGAATATTAAAAGCGTAGGTCGAGCCGTTGAGATTTGTGCCGCAATTCCGTATTTCCTCCTATACCTTAAGTTAAGGGGGAAATATTCCCCCTCCATTGACACATCTTGACCTTTGACCCTTGACCCCATAAAATTCGACATCCCGAGTCCTTTTCGTGATCCCCCTGACGTCCCGAATATCAAGACCGTACGTCGAGCGGTTAAGATGTGTGCCATAACTGTTGACGGACGGACGCACGGACGCACGGACGGACGCACGCTCATGCGATTCTACAAGCTGCATCCGACTATGTCAGATGAGCTAAAAAGAAATAAAGAGTAAAAAACGAAGCGAGCACACTAGGTGGTGTCACTCTCACCGAGCGGGGTATTGAGGCAGCACCAGCGCAGGTCGCACCAGTACTGCTCGACATCGGTAGGCGTCTGCAGCACATAGCTGTGCCGCTCGTACGACAGGCCCTCAGTCACCGTGTTGTAGGCTGGCCGCGAGATCGTCGTGTCAAAGATGGCCGCCTTACGATGAACAAACACGAACACCTGCCATGACGTAGAAAAACATTTAAAATATCTGCCTATCTCTGTAGAACAGCCACATGTTTATAGGGGGCAGTCTGGTGGTTCTCTTGAGTGGTTATCATATACCAAGGTCAACTGTATATCTAAATGCTAGAAATAATTTCCTCACCAATGTCTAACTACCTCTGGAGAGTTTACTAAATCAACACACGCACATGATCATAGCCAGATACTGGTCGCAAGCCTTTAATCACTCCTCTCTGCACTCAGATTACATCATTGTATATCAAAATACTAGCAAGAGCTCCTGCACTATTCTCTCATCAACTCTGGAGAACGCGAAAGCCAAAGTTAAAAGATGTGCATGATCACCAAACAACCCAAAGCCTGTTAGTGTTAGGGTTTGGCTGAGGAAGCAATGTCTGTTAGTGTTAAGGTTTGGCTGAGGAACTGAAACAGGGTTTACCATTTCTCTGACAGACTCGAAGTATATTTGTGATGTTCGTTACCAGGAAATGTAATGTTTCGGATTCCATCCTCAATGGTGAAAATGTAAATGTGCCCTGCCCAACCCCCATTTTATCTTGCACCATATCCCACACATTATCCACACATCTTGTTACTTAAACTAATGTTTTCATGTGAAAGTCATAAACTTAAACTTCTCTTAACTAAACTTAGGGAACGCAGATCGATGTTTTCCCTCCTACCGCCTCTCATGCGAGCTCACGCGCGCCCCAGGGGAGCGAGACGTGAGCCGACGCGCGCCCCAGGGGAGCGAGACGTGAGCAGACACGCGCCCCAGGGGAGCGAGACGTGAGCCTACGCACGCCCCAGGGGAGCGAGACGCGAGCCCACGCGCGCCCCAGGGGAGCGAGACGTGAGCCCACGCGCGCCCCAGGGGAGCGAGACGTGAGCAGACGCGCGCCCCAGGGGAGCGAGACGCGAGCAGACGCGCGCCCCAGGGAAGCGAGACGCGAGCAGACGTGCGCCCCAGGGGAGCGAGACGTGAGCAGACGCGCGCCCCAGGGGAGCGAGACGTGAGCCCACGCGCGCCCCAGGGGAGCGAGACGTGAGCAGACGCGCGCCCCAGGGGAGAGAGACGTGAGCAGACGCGCGCCCCAGGGGAGAGAGACG
>NW_014577332.1:81628-89272 GCF_000485595.1 Priapulus caudatus | reverse complement strand
CTCCCACTTGCATTTAAATTTCCGTGTTTACACAAATTGCACGATTTACACAAAATTTGGATTCTAATTATAATATCTATGAGTATTAGGATTGAATAAATCTGTAGTTGCAGATTGCAGTCAAGAGCGTAGTTTCTTACTGGGCAGTATTCCATCTCTATTGTAGGTTTCTTGCCAGGCTCCTTTCCTTTATCAGTGCCTTCCTCAATCGCCGACGAAAACTCTCCACTCATCCTACTCTTCTTTTTCTTCACCTGAAACCCAGTGCGTGAGAAGACTTTCTTACACTAACACTGGGAAGCTGTTGCAACAATAGCTCCAACAGACCTTGAAAAGAAATGCCACGTGTATGGACTACAGCTAGCGCTGATCGTACCTCGTAGTCGGAGAACGAGAAAATGCCTTCAGCTGTGCCTGCTGAATTGCGCTCTTCACAATGGTGAAGCGCGTCGGTTTTGGTCGTTGCATTGACCATGCCGGGCATCGCAGAAATGAAATGTAGCCTTGTTGTAGGCGTTAGATAATTGAGATGATGTGAGCGTACCTCCCTTCCCTCGTACCCTCGTTACCCATCACCACCACGCAGCGAACAACGCTCCCACGCCGGCGCGATTTGTGGCGTCCCAGCAGCAGCAGCACTGGTCGTCTCACCATCCATCGTCCCCCCCACCCCCCACCCTCGTTACCCAGTTCCCACCAGCCAGCGCAGCGACAAACCTCCCACGCGGCAGCGTTACAGCAGCAGCAGCACGGCCTCGCTCACCATCCTCGCCCCCCCCACGCCTCCTCGTCTCCTCCCACCACGCCACTAGGCGACAACCTCCACGCGCGCGGTCCCGCCGGAGCAGCGGCGCACGGTCGCTCACCATCCTCGTCCCCCGCCCCCCCTCGTTACACATCCACACGCACGGCAGCCGACGACCTTCCCACGCGTGCGCGTCCCAGGCGCTAGGCAGCACAGGTCGGGCCTCACATCCTCGTCCCCCCCCACGCCTCGTTACCCATCCACCACCACGCAGCGGACAACCTCCCACGCGGCCGCTCCGTCCCAGCAGGCAGTCCAGCGCACGCGTCGTTCACCATTCCTCCGGCCCCCCACCCTTCCTCGATTATAACCCAAGTCCCACCACCACGGGAGCGACGACTCCCTATCGCGTGCGCGTCCCAGCAGCAGCAGCCAGCACCCCGGTCGCTCACCTCATCCTCGTCCCCCCCCCCCACCCTCGTATACCATCCACCACCGACGACAGCGACGACCTCCCACGCGCGCGCGTCCAGCTAGCAGCAGCACGTCCTCGCCTCACCATCTCGTTCCCCCCCCCACCCTCTTTACCCATCCCACGCGTTGCGCGCTCCCAGCCAGCAGCAGCCGTTCTCGCCCACCATCCTATCCCCCCCCCCACCCACCCTTCGTACCATTCCCACCACCACGCAGCGACGACCTCCCACGCGGCGCGTCCCAGCAGCAGCAGCACGGTCGCTCACCATCCTCGTCCCCCCCCCCACCCCCCCACCTTCGTTACCCATCCCACCACCACGCAGCGACGACCTCCCACGCGGCGGTCCCAGCAGCAGCAGCACGCGTCTCGCTCACCATTCCTCGTCCCCCCCTCCCCAGCCCACCCATCGTTACCCATCCCCACCACCACGCAGCGATACGAGCCCCCCTACCACGCGGCGCGTCCCGAGCAGCAGCAGCACCGGGTCGCGCCTCACCATCCTCGCCCCCCCCCCACCCTCGTTACCCATCCCTTACACCACGCAGCGACAACCCTCCATCGCGCGGCCGCCACCATGCTTCACGAGCGCTCCCAGCAGCAGCAGCGCACGGTCGTCACCATCCTCGTCCCCACCACCCTCGTTACCCATCCCAACCACCACGCCAGCGACGAACCTCCCACGCGGCGCGGCGTCCCAGCAGCAGCAGCACGGTTCGCTCTACCATCCTCGATCCCCCGCCCCCCACCCCCCCAACCCTCGTTACCCCATCCACACGCCACGCTAGCGACAACCTCCCACGCCCGGGCGTCGTCCCAGCAGCCGCAGCACGGCGCTCACCCTTATCTCCGTCCCCGCCCGCCACCCCCCCCACCCCACTCGGTTCTACCATTCCTCCCATCCCGCCATTCCGCTTGGCAGCCGACAATCCTCCCACGCGGGCGCGTCCACAAGCAGAGCAGCCGCACACGGATCGCTTCACATCCTCGTCCCACCCCCCCACCCTCGTTACCCATCCCACCACCACGCAGCGACAACCTCCCACGCGGCGCGTCCCAGCAGCAGCAGCACGGTCGCTCACCATCTTCACACGGTTGCCCATGCGCAGCTGCGTCTTGTAGGACTTGATTGATCCGTCGGCGACGAGACGGTTGATGATGCGATACATCGACTTCTTGTCTACTTTACAGGTGTAACCCTCCTTCAGTTCTTCCTCCATTATCAGCTGGCACGGACACACACATACACACACTACAATGTGCCCTCATTCGTTCTCCCCACGTTAATACATAGACTTGTATTTTATGTACGCTCTTACTGCACGACGCTTACATACTCCACCATGTCTGATCAAGTTGCGGACTCAACAGGAATAAACCATTGGGATTATCCTTCAGTTTGTACACGAACTCAAATCTGATATGAACGTAGAACTAGAAAGTTGTGTGCAAGCTACATGGGTTGTCACTGTCAAATAGCAAATGTGATCTGGAAATGTGTCAATAATTTTACCATACCCCAGCAAGGAGGCATCCGCGCAAATAAGGAGGTCACCCATGCCAAATGAAGGTAGTCAACCACGCAAATAGGATAGTCATCACACGACAAATTAAGCGAGGTCACCCATGCCAAATATGGAAGTCACCCACGACAAATAAGGAGGTCATCCACGCCAAATATGGAAGTCACCCACGACAAATAAGGAGGGCATCCACGCCAAATAAGGAGGTCACCCATGCCAAATATGGAAGTCACCCACGACAAATAAGGAGGGCATCCACGCCAAATAAGGAGGTCACCCACGCCAAATATGGAAGTCACCCAGGACAAATAAGGAGGGCATCCACGCCAAATAAGGAGGTCACCCACGCCAAATAAAGAGGGTGACTTCGACGTATGAGGAGGGCATTCATGGCACGTAAGGAGCGCGACCGTGGCACTATTGTCTCTGAATTCCGGCGTCGGCGACAGTGGGACAGGCGATACAGACAGGTGGCGCTACCTTCTGCAGTATGAAGAGATTCTCGATGAGCTGAGCCTGGCGGACGGCCTCTACGATGATGTTGGCTCTCTTCAGCAGCCGGTAGGTGATGTGCACACTGTCCTTCTTCGCGTGCGTGAAGATGCGTTTACTGTTGCTGCCGAGCAGCTAATGAGACAAGATACATCGCGTTAGATATCATCCGAGTGTAAATAAATGTATTCATAAGTGTAAATTTAATTTAATTGAATCAAAATTCTGCATTTTCACATGGCAAGTGGCAGCACTTGACAGTGGAATATTACGAGAAAGTATGAGGCAAACGCCACAACAGATGGTGTTCTAGATCTCGCTCTGGCTCAATTCACCACTGCCACAAGTAGATTTCCGTGAGAATTTCTAACGCTTTTTTACCACAAGTTTTACAGCGGCCAGGTTACGCGTATCCTATGTAATAAGATTTGTACTAATAAAAGTTGCAAAGATATTAAAAATCCGACCATTATTTTAAGAAAAATTTGATAAAAATTGTCATACGAAATAGTGCGCGGATTGTGTGCCCATTTACTACTTTCAAATCATATGCGGCTATTGGATTGCCATTATCTGGATTAACCCGGAGCTCCACCCACTTGAAAAATAGTACCAGCCTTGTGGCAGTGGTATCCTGTGTTGTACGAAGGGGGCGCTGCATGCAGTTTGGGTATTAGGTTGCAGCACTTGAGGAAATACGTCGTGGTCGTTGGTTTTACAAGGGGTGCGTGTCGTAGGAGCAGATAAACCTTCAATAGACCTTCATAGTGTGTAAATTGTTAACAAAGTTGTGCAAACTAGATATCTGAGGTTTGGAATGTGTGAGGACATGTTGGGTATGAAGACGTTTGAAGAAGTTATAGGACTTGGGAATAAGAGAACAGACTGATTTACATAACTGTAAAGATAACTGATTTACATGCCACAAGTGAAAATGGAATCACAAATCATAAAACATTTCCTAGTAACAAAAAGCAGAAACTTACTCCAAGCCTGTAAGACAATAATAATAAATATTAGTGCATGACGTGATAAATCGCTGCAATCTCATTGGATAACGCAGCAGGCACTATGAAGCGATAGTGCCCGCCTGAGCGGGCACTATTTGATATAAGATATATAATATACACATATATACACGATTGAAATGGATTCAGGGCTATTGATGATAATCAATATAAGATATATAAGATATATATATTGGCTATTGATGGCAACCAATGACTTAACTACGGATCAGCTTTTTTATTAAGCTTTGCTTTGTTAGAGGGTTCTACTGCAGTACTGATTGGCTAGAGCTGCCTGTAAATCATGAAAAGTAGATGGGTTGATTCTTTAGTTTAAATTAAATTCCGTATAAAGGCAGATTTGACTGGGAGTTTAAAAGAACTTTCTGGTGCCCATTCACAAAGCTCACGAATATTTAGTGATCCGAATTGCATTCTCTCGAAAAATTAACAAAACACAAAGTAAGAGAAAACATAAAATTATAGCACTGTGGATAATGGCACGAGGTGAACTAGGCATTCAGTAACTTATCACACGTCAATATTCCATTACAATGTTGTCAGTAGATGGCAGCACCATAGTTTGCATACCTCACTATGTCAACTCACCCTGTAAGTAACGCTGACAATCTTCACCAGCAGCGAGAGAGGAAGAGATAGCAGAAGATCGCTGATCAGACACCAGCCTTCCTTATAATCTTTAAATTGAACGGCAGCAGCAGAATTAGCCCCTTGTAACATCTGATTACTCATGAAACTAGTGAAAACAGCAGCAGAATTAGCCCCTTGGATCAACGCGCGGCGGGAGGTTGTCGCTCTGCGTGGGTTGGTTGATGGGTAACGGAGGAGCGTGGGGGGTGGGTCACGGGGGGGACGAGGATGGTGAGCTGACCGTTGCAGCTGCTGCACCTGGGGACCCGCCGCGTGGGAGGTTCGTCGCTGCGCTGTGGGTGGGATTGGTAAGAGGTAGATGCGTGAAAATGAGCACAGGACAGGTGCGGCGTCTAGCGCTACGTATATGCTCTCGGAAAGAAATGTTATATAGCTATAACCCTATCACAGCGTACATTTATCATAAAACAGCGCTACGTTACGGATGAGATGACTCGCAGTGTCATCATATAGAGCTATATATATATAGTCCTATATGACTCTATGACACTGGCATCAATGCCAACCCGGAATAAATCTATTTACGGTCTGGCGGTGAACTGCCAGAACAGAGCCGTTTATTCCTGTGAATAAGTATATGCGACTAGCTACACTGCTATCAGGCTCCGACCTCGTGCGAACCAGAGTGTACCAGCAGCTGAAGCCATTGCTTTCTCTAAGTTTCTACAATCATCCTTCGTTATGACATTTGCATAAAAGGACCAGGTCAAGCGGGTAACGAGTCCGGGCGCTAGCTGTAGTTTCCATACACGTGGCATTCTTTTCAAGGTCTGTTGGAGCTATTGTTGCAACAGCTTCCCAGTGTTAAGTGTAAGAAAGATCTTCTGCAAACGGCGCGCAACTGGATTTTCAGGTGAAGAAAAGAAACGTAGGATGGAGTGGAGGAAGTTTTCGTTCGGCGAGTTCGAGGGAAGGCACTGATAAAGGAAAGGAGGGCCTCGCGCGAAGAGTGAGACGCAAACCGTACAATACGAGCATCAGGAAAAGAACAGTCGACAGCATTTACGACCCAGTAATAAGAAACTTATTCTGTGGTATGTGATGCTGGGCTTCGCTGTTGTGCAGTAAGACTGCAAATGCTGGCAACTGACTGAGGAGTGTTATCTTTAGTCGTCGCAATATCCTAATACTCATGGGTTAGTTATTATATTGTTTGAGCTCATATACATAATTGAAACTAGTTCAACAATCTTATGTGAGCTATAATATATAAAAGGTTGCCGCGAATGACATTTGCGATCGAACACGCACGTGAAAGTTTCACCATACATATTCAACAGTATGAGGCGGAGCACACATAATCGTATAAACTAAATAGATGACTTAAAGAGCTATGTTGTGCGAGCAGCTGAGAGATTTAACAGTAATCTCGGTACTCCGTTGTGGCGCAGATTCTGCGGTATACACAACAAGATATTTAGTAGCACGTTGACAAATCCCATCCTCACCGCATACAAGATGCGTGCATGTGAGGGCAGACTAGTGAGGCCGAAGTCGGGACAAACAGTAACATGTTAATCACAATCGGTGCTATGTCTATTGGTGTGGCGCCCCTTTTGCGAGTTGCGCGCGTGAGACAATTTTTATCGTGGCCGAGCACATAGCGAATTCACCTGTATATATTGGATATGGGCTAAAATAAGAATATATTATTTTGACTCGCTCAGACAGCCCACGGTTGAACGTTCTGGGCGGTGATGTGAGAGCGTGCGTAGCGTGCGTGCGGTGCGTGCCCTGGCATACACACGTGTGGCATGCCGGCGTGCGTGCAGTGGTGGCGTGGCCGTGCCTGCAATAGCACCAGTGTGGCATGCGTGCGTGCGTGCATGTTGCGTGCTGTATCGTGCGTGCGTGGCGTGCAGTGCATGTGTGCATGCCTGTACGCGTGCGCTGTATCGTGGCGTGCGTGCGTCATGTGTGCGTGGCCTGTATCGTGCGTGCGTGCGATGCGTATGTGCGTGCGTGTCGTGCGTGCATGTGTGCCGTGCACTGTATGCGTGCGTGCGTGCATGCAATACACACGTGTGCATGCGTGCGGTACGCGTGCACTGTATGCGTGGCGGTGCGTGCCGTGTTGGTGCGTGCGTGCATGTGTGCGTGCCTGTAGTGCGTGCCAGTGCGGTTGCGGTGCCTGGCATACTAGCCGTTGTGCATGGCGTGCGGTGCGTGCGGTGCATGTTTGTGCGTGCGTATGCGTGCAGTGCCGTGCCTGCGTATGTGCTGTATTATTGGGCTCAGTGTGATGTGTGGTGTGTCTCAGCAGTCCGCGGGCGCGTCTACGGGAATATGGCCGTCGCACGCAAAGATCGTTAGACAGACAGCTAAATGCAACAACCTACTCTTCTATCTCGTCTACAGGATCGAGGGCATTGTCGACGAAAACGTGGTCCTGCGACGCCTCTACCAGTCTACAAACAAAACAAATGCCTTGGGAGTCGAGCAGTGAGACAAGTATGGGATGTTATATTTCTTGATAATTCTTGATACATTTTTCATTATATTTAAATTTGTGTTACTTGTTTATGTATGTCGTGATTGTTGTTGGCGACACGATTTTTCTGGTTTATATTAGGCAGCCAGGCGAGTATGAAGGAAAGTCTATGTAGCAGGAAATGAGCTGGAAAATGTTCATAGCGCAGCCACTTTCCAAACCATGGCAGGTGAATGATTGCTACCTATATTATTTATGACCTTACATCAGTAGTTTTCCATGGTATATTTAGCAGATGTTAT
>NW_014577332.1:74898-80573 GCF_000485595.1 Priapulus caudatus | reverse complement strand
TATTATTATTATTATTATTATTTATTATTTTGGTCTTACAGGCCTTGGGTAAGTTTCTGCTTTTTGTTACTAGGAAATGTTTTATGATTTGTGATTCCATCTTCACTTGTGGCATGTAAATCAGATTATCTTAAGTTATGTAAATCAGTCTGTTCTTTATTCCCAAGTCTATAACTTCTTCAAACGTCTTCATACCCAACATGTCCTCACACATTCCAAACCTCAGAATCTAGTTTGCACACTTTGTTAACATTTACACACTATCATGATATGAAGGTCTATTAAAGGTTTATCTGCTCCTACGACACGCACCCCTTGTAAACCAACGACCACGATGTATTTCCTCACAAGTGTCTGCAACCTAAATACCCAAACTGGCATTGCAGCGGCCCCTTCGTACAACTCAGGAATACCACTGCCACAAGGCTGGTACTATTTTTCAAGTGGGTGGAGCTCCGGCGTTATATCCAGATAATGGCAATCCAATAGCCGACATATGATTTGAAAGTAGTAAATGGGCACACAATCCGCGCACGTATTTCGTATGACAATTTTTATCAAATTTTTCTCAAAATAATGTCGGATTCTTAATATCTTTGCCAACTTTTATTAGTACTAATCTTATTACAAAGGATACGCGTAACCTGGCCGCGCTGTAAAACTTGTGGTAAAAAGCCGTTAGAAATTCTCACGGAAATCTACTTGTGGCAGTGGTGAATTGAGCCAGAGCGAGATCTAGAGACACCATCTGTTGTGGCGTTTTGCCTATACTTTCTCGTAAATATTCCACTGTCAAGTGCGTGCCACTTGCCATGTGAAAATGGCAGAATTTTTGATTCAATTAAATTAAATTTACACTTATGAATACATTTATTTACACTCGGATGATATCTAAGCGATGTATCTTGTCTCGGTAGCTGCTCGGCAAACAGTAAACGCATCTTCACGCACTGCGAAGAAGGACAGTGTGGCACATCACCTACCGGCTGCTGAAGAGAGCCAACATCATGTAGAGGCGTTCCGCCAGGCTCAGCTCATCGAGAATACTCGCTCATACTGCAGAGGTAAGCGCCACCTGTCTGTATCGCCTGTCCCACTGTCCGCCGACGCCGCGAATTCAGAGAGAATAGGCCGCGGGTCGCGCTCCTTACGTGCCATGGATGCCCTCCTCATACGTCGTAGTCACCCTCTTTATTTGGCGTGGGTGACCTCCTTATTTGGCGTGGGTGACCTCCTTATTTGGTGGATGCCCTCTTTATTTTGGCGTGGTGACCTCCTTATTTGGCGTGATGTCCTCCGTATTTGTCCTGGGTGACTTCCATATTGGCGTGGTGCCTCTATTTGCGTGGATGCCCTCCTTATTTGTCGTGGGTGACTTCCATATTTCGGCGGTGGTGACCTACCTTATTTGGCGTGAGAAATGCCCTCCTTATTTGTCGTTGGCTGAATTCCATATTTAGCGTGGGTGACCTCCTTATTTGGACGTGGATGCCCCTCCATCCTAATTGTAGTCGGGCTGACTTCAATATTTTGCTGTTGCGATGACCTCAGCTATAATAATAATAAATAATAAACTCTGCACCTGTTTCGGTTCATCGAGTAAAGGTGCCTCTTCCGTTTCTACGACCGAGGCATCCATGCTCAGATCTCCACTAGGTTCTGTTTTCACGACCCCATCGCTGCTAGTGTGTGCAGGGGAGGCGGGTGCCGAGGCCACAGGGGTCATACACGGACTCGCTGTTAACAAAGACGGTAAAAACTCATTACATTCGTATCTTACAAGATGAACAACTGCAGAGCAATAAGCAATAACCGCATAGCAATAATAAATATAGTAGCATCAAATATTGTTACATGACTGTGAACGATAATGCTTTGTGATTGCTTCATATGAAATATATACGATTATACAACATGTATGTTTCTGATTATAAATGCCAATTACTACACAAACAATGCCAAAGACTACTGCACTAAAATGACAGGAGGTAACAAACACGATACTGTGACCACGTCAGAGCTGCTCCATCATGGTGGACTTACCAGTTACACTTGCCGGCAGCTGCTTCTTTAGCTCCAGGCACCTCAGCTTCTCCTGCTCAAAGCGTGTGCTCAGCTCACTGGATTTCTCGTGGTTTCTCGACACGTATCTGCAACCAAGAGCCATGTAGGCTGTACGTTAGGGCAAATTATAACCCCCACATGTAAATTTAAGTTTTGTCACACGACTAACGCATAATTGACACGATAGGTTTTGGTTTTGCACATCAAAGAAACCAGGACCAGCCTAGTTAAGGATACTCTCAAGGTTTTAGGCAAAATTTTACCGATTTTTCATTTTCAACTTTATTCGATGGCTACCACTATGTGCCACCTGTGTACATGCTCATTTATCCATATAACGGTACATGTGAACTGTCAGAGCGTTTTGATTGCCCGCGTACATGTGTAGTGAGCCGCGGCTGACGTCATGATGACGTCAGAGACATGATACGACAAGCATTTTCACGATATTCACTAAGCCAGTATCATTTAGCATCAACCCTTCTGTAACAGTGTGCGGAGAGGTTTGGCATTTAATCAAATTGTGTGTGGTGAAATTAATAGCTTTTCTCACATTGTACATTTTCTTATGGCATGTTGAGTAACGCGTACACTAGCCAAGGCCACGCCTGTGTGGCAAAGCAGGATGTCAGTTCTAACTGCGTAGATGCAAACCCGGATGTAGACACGTACGTACGCGACGTGGTGCAGTGCGCCACAGGCGAGTGGCGAGGGGACGCCTTTCGGCCTGCAGTGGCCTTGGGGACCCCTGACGTGACGTCACCTCGCTGGTCATATATATGTGACCACACCTTGGGAGCTCTTGAGTTTTCCAAGCGAGCGCACATTTACGATTCATGTGTTAGACTACTGGATTTTGGGACTATTGCTCATGTGTGTGTTGTGAGCAGCAATAAATTCTTGTGCGTGGAAGCTCACTTTTGGACTTATGAAATTATTTGTGTGATCGCTTTTCCTTCGAGCGGAAATGCAACACGCACGAATTGGGTTTGGAAATTAATGCAATTATACAATTAATACGAATCAAAGAATAACACAACGCAAGGCTTAGGACAGTAATACGATCACGAGCCACACACAGTCGGGTGTCTCCCGACGTATCTACACGAACTGAAACTTAACGCAACTAGGTTTCACTTCCACAGCTGTCTTCTGCCAGTGATAGTTGAAATTTCCGTGGGACCGAAAATAGCCCTGTTCCCCTAGCTACACACCTTGCATTTAGGCGTGCATTTCTTAACACGCAGGTTTGTGACGTCATGCAGTGGGCGGTGTTGGCGCGTTTCGGATCGTGGTGTGTGGTAACCTCGTAATTTCTTAGAATTTCTCAAGGTGCATAGAAGATTTAATCAATTTAGTGGTTGCAGTTAGTCATGGATATGTCGCAGTAAGTACTAACAATAGATATATCACATACGTTCACCCATTTTGCACACAGGCGGTCACTCATTGTGAAAAATAGAAAAACGCTGATTTCTCCGTTTCGATTTCTGACATAGTAGCCGATGTATAAATGGATATTTCTCTGTGATTACAACTCAGAATAATTTAATTTTACACTTTAGTTTTAATGGCAACATATTGCTGTAAAAAAGGGTGTCAGGGATTGTTATTAAGTGCCGTATTTTATGAGTTTTGTCTGTTTATTTGCTAAAATTTTAAATTCAAACGTGCGACTTGAATTTTAGGCAGTTTTTTTCATTTTTCTCGGTAAATATGAAACTTAAAGAAAAATCCTGAAGCCGTTTTTTGGTACATATTGTGCTTAACATGTGGCGAAAATTTTGTATCCTCACTCTTTCTGGTAATTGAGAAATATCCAAAATAACATTTTTACATACAAATTCAAAATTTGTGTGGTAACATAATTAGGTGCTGGAAATTTCATGAAATTTTTTGGCTTGAGCATAGAGACATATCTCCTCTATAAATAAAACAAGTGATTGATTAGATTCATTTGTCAATAAACGTTTAATCTTCATTAGAGCAATACCCGTGCAAAAGGTGGAGAGTATCCTTTTACACTGGCCAAGTTCCCTCTCTCCTATCCACCCCTATTCTTGCAATCTCCATTTCCCTCTCTCAGTGTCTCTGTATCTGTCACTTCCCCTCTCTCCTACTTACTTCCCTCTTTGCCTCTCTATATATCTCCATTTCCCTCTCTCGGCATCTCTGTATCTGTCACTTCCCCCCTCTCCTAGCTCCCCCTCTCTTTGCCTCTCTATATATCTCCATTTCCCTCTCTCGGCATCTCTGTATCTGTCACTTCCCCCCTCTCCTAGCTCCCCCTCTCTTTGCCTCTCTATATATCTCCATTTCCCTCTCTCGGCATCTCTGTATCTGTCACTTCCCCCCTCTCCTAGCTCCCCCTATCTTTGCCTCTCTATATATCTCCATTTCCCTCTCTCGGCGTCTCTGTATCTGTCACTTCCCCTCTCTCCTAGTTACTTCTATCTTTGCCTCTCTATATACCTCCATTTCCCTCTCTCGGTGTCTCTGTATCTGTCACTTCCCCTCTCTCCTACTTACTTCTATCTTTGCCTCTCTATATACCTCCATTTCCCTCTCTCGGTGTCTCTGTATCTGTCACTTTCCCCTCTCTCTTACCTACTCCTATCTTTGCATCTCTATAAATCTCCACTCGATTCCCCTCTCTCGGTGTTTCTCTCTCTGCCATGCTCCCCTCACCTTCTTTTACTCTCTGGCTGCTGCAACACTGATAGAAATGCACGCGATTCTTGCTACGTTTACCTGGACACTCGCTGGCGTCCCTCATCCCTCATCAGTGCCTTGACGACACGCATGCGCTCCAAGTATCGGCACACGCTGCGCGCCTCCAGCTTGCCCAGGCCACAGATCTGTCCGACATCGTTCTGCGACATGCCGTCCGGTCCCGCGGCATCCACCAACTTCCATATCTGGTGGAGGATGGCATGCTCCAACACTAGGTTTGCCTTGTCCTGCACTGCAACGCGCGATAGGATAACGACGGGTGAGTACAGAGTAATGAAGGATCTGAATGCAGCCTTGTATTTTCTCGTATTAGACTCAGAGTCAAATCTCGTATTAATTGTACGTAGTTTTCGCAAACCAGCAACTCTGCAGCAATTGCAGTTTAGAATACAGGAATCCGAAATCAGTCGACAGTTGCTCTCCTACAGAAATAACGAAAAAGTTATGGGAACTGAGAGTAGTCATGATATTGTACACACGCACATACACACACGCCTGCACGGACGCACGCACACACACACACACGCCTGCACGGATGCACGCACGCACGGATGCACACCGCACACATGCACATCACACGCCCACACACACACCCGCACACACACTGTCACATACGCCCACCGCACACCACACGCACCCACGTACGTACGCACACACGCCTGCACGGATGCACGCACGCACGGATGCACACCGCACACATGCACATCACACGCCCACACACACACCCGCACACACACTGTCACATACGCCCACCGCACACCACACGCACCCACGTACGTACGCACACACGCCTGCACGCACGTACGGACGAACACAAAGACGCATGCACACCCGCATGCATGCACCCACGCATGTATGGACGAACACAAAGACGCACG